>NC_092402.1:9324390-9389489 GCF_030028105.1 Mobula birostris
GCACAGTTCCCCTGTCCTGACAGTGACAGAACAGTTCCCCCAGTTTCACTGTGATAGAACAGTTCCCCGTCCTCACTGTGATAGAACAGATCCTCCGTCCTCACTGTTATAGAACACGTCACCCGTCCTCACTGTGATAGAACAGTTCCCCTGTCCTCACTGTGACAGAACAGTTCCCCCGTTCTAACTGTGATAGAACATATCCCCTGTCCTCACTGTGACAGAACAATTCCCCAGCAGTCACAGTGATAGAACAGTTCCCCTGCCCTCACTGTGACTGAACTTCTCCCTGTTCTCATAGTGAGAGACACAGTTCTTGCGTCCTAACTGTGATAGAACAGTTCCCCTGTCCTCACTTGATCGAAACGTTTCCCTGGTCCTCACTATGATAGAAGTGTTCCCCTGTCCTCACTGTGATAGAACAATTCCCCGGTCCTCACTGTGATAGAACAATTCCCCGGTCCTCACTGTGATAGAACAGTTCCCCCGTGCTCACTCTGATAGAACATTTCCCCTGTCCTCACTGTGATAGAACAGTTCCCCCATCCTCATTGTGATACAGCAGTTCCCCTGTTCTCACTGTGATAGAAACAGTTCCCCCGTCATAAATGTGATAGAACAGTTCCCCTGTCCTCACTGTGATAGAACAGTTCCCCTGTCCTCACTGTGATAGAACAGTTCCCCTGTTGTCACTGTGATAGAACAGTTCCCCCATCCTCACTGTGGAAGAACAGTTCCCCTTTGTCCTCACTGTGACAGAACAGATCCCTTGTCCACACTGTGAAAGAACAGTTCACCCGTCCTCACTGTGATTGAAACGTTACCCCGTCCTCACTGTGATAGAACTATTCCCCTGTCCTCACTGTGATAGAACAGTTCCCCTGTTCTCACTGTGATAGAACAGTTCCCCCGTCCTCACTGTGATGGAACTGTTCCCCCTGCCCTCACTGTGATAGAACAGTTCCCCGGTCATCACTGTGATAGAACAGTTCCCCTGTCCACACTGTGATAGAACAGTTCCCCGTCCTCACTGTGACAGAACAGTTCCCCGTCCTCTCTGTGACAGAACAGTTCCCCAGTCATCACTGTGATAGAACAGTTCCCCTATCCACACTGTGATAGAATAGTTCCCCTGTCCACACTGTGATAGAACAGTTCCCCTGTCCACGACTGTGATAGAACAGTTCCCCCGTCCTCACTGTGATAGAACTGTTCCCCTGTCCTCACTGTGATAGGCGGAACACTTCTATCAAAGTGAGGACGGGGGGAACAGTTCAATCACCGTGAGGACAGTTCCCCCGTCCTCACTCTGATCGAAATGTTTCCCCTGTCCTCACTGTGATAGAACAGATCCTCTGTCCTCACTGTGATAGCACAGTTCCCCTGTCCTGACAGTGACAGAACAGTTCCCCCAGTTTCACTGTGATAGAACAGTTCCCCGTCCTCACTGTGATAGAACAGATCCTCCGTCCTCACTGTTATAGAACACGTCACCCGTCCTCACTGTGATAGAACAGTTCCCCTGTCCTCACTGTGATAGAACAGTTCTCCCGTCCACACTGTGATGGAACAGTTCCCCCGTCCTCTCTGTGATAGAACAGTTTCCCCCGTCCTCACTGAGATTGAAACGTTCCCCCGTCCTCACTGTGACTGAACTTCTCCCCTGTTCTCATAGTGAGAGAACAGTTCTTGCGTCCTAACTGTGATAGAAACAGTTCCCCTGTCCTCACTTTGATCGAAACGTTCCATGGTCCTCACTATGATAGAAGTGTTCCCCTGTCCTCACTGTGATAGAACAATTCCCCGGTCCTCACTGTGATAGAACAATTCCCCGGTCCTCACTGTGATAGAACAAGTTCCCCCGTGCTCACTCTGATAGAACATTTCCCCTGTCCTCACTGTGATAGAACAGTTCCCCCATCCTCATTGTGATACAGCAGTTCCCCTGTTCTCACTGTGATAGAACAGTTCCCCCGTCATAAATGTGATAGAACAGTTCCCCTGTCCTCACTGTGATAGAACAGTTCCCTGTCCTCACTGTGATAGAACAGTTTCCCTGTTGTCACTGTGATAGAACAGTTCCCCCATCCTCACTGTGGAAGAACAGTTCCCCTTTGTCCTCACTGTGACAGAACAGATCCCTTGTCCACACTGTGAAAGAACAGTTCACCCGTCCTCACTGTGATTGAAACGTTACCCCGTCCTCACTGTGATAGAAACTATTCCCCTGTCCTCACTGTGATAGAAACAGTTCCCCTGTTCTCACTGTGATAGAACAGTTCCCCCGTCCTCACTGTGATGGAACTGTTCCCCCTGCCCTCACTGTGATAGAACAGTTCCCCGGTCATCACTGTGATAGAACAGTTCCCCTGTCCACACTGTGATAGAACAGTTCCCCGTCCTCACTGTGACAGAACAGTTCCCCGTCCTCTCTGTGACAGAACAGTTCCCCAGTCATCACTGTGATAGAACAGTTCCCTATCCACACTGTGATAGAATAGTTCCCCTGTCCACACTGTGATAGAACAGTTCCCCTGTCCACACTGTGATAGAACAGTTCCCCCGTCCTCACTGTGATAGAACTGTTCCCCTGTCCTCACTGTGATAGGCGGAACACTTCTATCAAAGTGAGGACGGGGGAACAGTTCAATCACCGTGAGGACAGTTCCCCCGTCCTCACTCTGATCGAAATGTTTCCCCTGTCCTCACTGTGATAGAACAGATCCTCTGTCCTCACTGTGATAGCACAGTTCCCCTGTCCTGACAGTGACAGAACAGTTCCCCCAGTTTCACTGTGATAGAACAGTTCCCCGTCCTCACTGTGATAGAACAGATCCTCCGTCCTCACTGTTTATAGAACACGTCACCCGTCCTCACTGTGATAGAACAGTTCCCCTGTCCTCACTGTGATAGAACAGTTTTCTCCCGTCCCCACTGTGATGGAACAGTTCCCCCGTCCTCTCTGTGATAGAACAGTTCCCCCGTCCTCACTGAGATTGAAACGTTCCCCCGTCCTCACTGTGACTGAACTTCTCCCTGTTCTCATAGTGAGAGAACAGTTCTTGCGTCCTAACTGTGATAGAACAGTTCCCCTGTCCTCACTTTGATCGAAACGTTCCCTGGTCCTCACTATGACTAGAAGTGTTCCCCTGTCCTCACTGTGATAGAACAATTCCCCGGTCCTCACTGTGATAGAACAATTCCCCGGTCCTCACTGTGATAGAACAGTTCCCCCGTGCTCACTCTGATAGAACATTTCCCCTGTCCTCACTGTGATAGAACAGTTCCCCCATCCTCATTGTGATACAGCAGTTCCCCTGTTCTCACTGTGATAGAACAGTTCCCCCCGTCATAAATGTGATAGAACAGTTCCCCTGTCCCTCACTGTGATAGAACAGTTCCCCTGTCCTCACTGTGATAGAACAGTTCCCCTGTTGTCACTGTGATAGAACAGTTCCCCCATCCTCACTGTGGAAGAACAGTTCCCCTTTGTCCTCACTGTGACAGAACAGATCCCTTGTCCACACTGTGAAAGAACAGTTCACCCGTCCTCACTGTGATTGAAACGTTACCCCGTCCTCACTGTGATAGAACTATTTCCCCTGTCCTCACTGTGATAGAACAGTTCCCCTGTTATCACTGTGATAGAACAGTTCCCCCGTCCTCACTGTGATGGAACTGTTCCCCCTGCCCTCACTGTGATAGAACAGTTCCCCGGTCATCACTGTGATAGAACAGTTCCCCTGTCCACACTGTGATAGAACAGTTCCCCGTCCTCACTGTGACAGAACAGTTCCCCGTCCTCTCTGTGACAGAACAGTTCCCCAGTCATCACTGTGATAGAACAGTTTCCCCTATCCACACTGTGATAGAATAGTTCCCCTGTCCACACTGTGATAGAACAGTTCCCCTGTCCACACTGTGATAGAACAGTTCCCCCGTCCTCACTGTGATAGAACTGTTCCCCTGTCCTCACTGTGATAGGCGGAACACTTCTATCAAAGTGAGGACGGGGGAACAGTTCAATCACCGTGAGGACAGTTCCCCCGTCCTCACTCTGATCGAAATGTTTCCCCTGTCCTCACTGTGATAGAACAGATCCTCTGTCCTCACTGTGATAGCACAGTTCCCCTGTCCTGACAGTGACAGAACAGTTCCCCCAGTTTCACTGTGATAGAACAGTTCCCCGTCCTCACTGTGATAGAACAGATCCTCCGTCCTCACTGTTATAGAACACGTCACCCGTCCTCACTGTGATAGAACAGTTCCCCTGTCCTCACTGTGATAGAACAGTTCTCCCGTCCACACTGTGATGGAACAGTTCCCCCGTCCTCTCTGTGATAGAACAGTTCCCCCGTCCTCACTGAGATTGAAACGTTCCCCCGTCCTCACTGTGATAGAACTGTTCCCCCCGTCCTCACTGTGAAAGAACAGTTCCCCCCGTTCTAACTGTGATAGAACATATCCCCTGTCCTCACTGTGATAGAACAATTCCCCAGTCGTCACAGTGATAGAACAGTTCCCCTGTCCTCACTGTGACTGAACTTTTCCCCTGTTCTCATAGTGAGAGAACAGTTCTCGCGTCCTAACTGTGATAGAACAGTTCCCCTGTCCTCACTTTGATCGAAACGTTCCCTGGTCCTCACTATGATAGAACTGTTCCCCTGTCCTCACTGTGATAGAACAGTTCCCCTGTCCTCACTGTGATAGAACAGTTCCCCCGTCCTCACTGTGATAGAACAATTCCCCGGTCCTCACTGTGATAGAACAATTCCCCGGTCCTCACTGTGATAGAACAGTTCCCCTGTCCTCACTGTGATAGAACAGTTCCCCCATCCTCATTGTGATACAGCAGTTCCCCTGTTCTCACTGTGATAGAACAGTTCCCCCGTCCTAAATGTGATAGAACAGTTCCCCTGTCCTCACTGTGATAGAACAGTTCCCCTGTTGTCACTGTGATAGAACAGTTACCCCATCCTCACTGTGGAAGAACAGTTCCCCTTTGTCCTCACTGTGACAGAACAGATCCCTTGTCCACACTGTGAAAGAACAGTTCACCCGTCCTCACTGTGATTGAAACGTTACCCCCGTCCTCACTGTGATAGAACTGTTCTCCCGTCCTCACTGTGATAGAACAGTTCCCCTGTCCACACTCTGATAGAACAGTTCCCCTGTTCTCACTGTGATAGAACAGTTCACCCGTCCTCACTGTGATAGAACAGTTCCCCTGTCCACACTGTGATAGAACAGTTCCCCGTCCTCTCTGTGACAGAACAGTTCCCCAGTCATCACTGTGATAGAACAGTTCCCCTATCCACACTGTGATAGAATAGTTCCCCTGTCCACACTGTGATAGAACAGTTCCCCCGTCCTCACTGTGATAGAACAGTTCCCCGGTCATCACTGTGATAGAACAGTTCCCCTGTCCACACTGTGATAGAACAGTTCCCCGTCCTCACTGTGACAGAACAGTTCCCTTGTCCTCTCTGTGATAGAACAGTTCCCCTGTCCTCACTGTGATAGAACAGTTCCCCTGTCCTCACTGTGATAGAACAGTTCCCCCGTCCCCACTGTGATAGAACATTTCCCCATCCTCACTGTGATAGAACAGTTCCCCCGTACTCACTGCGATAGAACAGTTCCCCCGTCCTCACTGTGATAGAATAGTTCTCCCGTCCTCACTGTGATAGAACAGTTCCCCCGTCCCCACTGTCATAGAACAGTTCGCCCATCCTCACTGTGATAGAACAGTTCCCCCTGTCCTCACTGTGATAGAACAGTTCCCCGTCCTCACTGTGATAGAACTGTGCGCCCTGTCCTCACTGTGATAGAACAGTTCCCCATTCATCCCTGTGACAGAACAGCTCCCCCGTCCTCACTGTGATTGAACATTTCCCCTGTCCTTACTGCGATAGAATTGTTCCCCCTGTCCTCACTGTGATAGAACAGTTCCCCCGTCCTCTCTGTGACAAACAGTTCCCTTGTCCTCACTGTGATAGAACAGTTACCCTGTCCTCACAGTGACAGAACAGTTCCCCTGTCCTCACAGTGACAGAACAGTTCCCCTGTCCTCTCTGTGATAGAACAGATCCCCTGTCCACACTGTGATATAACAGTTTCCCTATCCTCACTGTGACAGAACAGTTCCCATTCCTCACTGTGATAGACGTGATCCCCCTGTCCTCACTGTGATAGAACTCATCCCCTGTACTCACTGTGACAGAACAGTTCCCCCGTCCTCACTGTGATAGAACAGTTCCCCTGTCCTGACAGTGACAGTACAGTTCCCCCGGTCTCACTGTGATAGAACAGTACCCTTGGCCAAACTGAGATAGAACAGTTCCCCCATCCTCACTGTGATAGAACATTTCCCCATCCTCACTGTGACAGAACGGTTCCCCTGTACTCACTGTGATAGAACAGTTCCCCTGTCCTCACTGTTATAGAACTGATCCCCCTGTCCTCACTGTGACAGAACGGTTCCCCTGTACTCACTGTGATAGAACAGTTCCCCCGTCCTCATTGTGATGGAACTGATCCCCCTGTCCTCACTCTGATAGAACAGTTCCCCTGTCCTCACTGTGATAGAACAGTTCCCCTCTCCTCACTGTGATAGAACAGTTCCCCTGTCCTCACTGTGATAGAACAGTTTCCCGTCCTCACTGTGATAGAACTGTTCCCCCCGTCCTCTCTGTGATACAATTGTTCTCACTTCCTCACTGTGATACAACAGATCCCCTGTCCTCACTGTGATAGAACAGTACCCTCTTTCTAACTGTAATAGAACAGATCCCTTGTCCACACTGTGACAGAACAGTTCCCCTATCTTTTCTGTGACAGAACAGTTGCCCCGTCCTAACTGTGATAGAACAGTTCCCCTGTCCTCACTGTGATAGAACAGTTCCCCTGGGCTCACTTTCATAACAGATGCCCTGTCCTCACTGTGATAGAACAGATCCCCTGTCCTCACTGTGATAGAGCTGTTCCCCCTGTCCTCACTGTGATAGAACAGTTCCCCCGTCCTCACTGTGACAGAACAGTTCCCCTGTCCTCACTGTGCTAGAACAATTCCCCTGTACTCACTGTGACAGAACAGTTCAGCTATCCTCAATGTGTTAGAACAGTTCCCCCGTCCTCACTGTGACAGAACAGTTCCCCTGTCCTCACTGTGATAGAACAGTTCCCCGTCCTCACTGTGATAGAACAGTTCCCCCGTCCTCACTGTGATTGAACAGTTCCCCTGTCCTCACTGTGATAGAACAGTTCCCCCGTCCTCACTGTGATAGAACAGTTCCCCGTCCTCACTGTGATAGAACAGTTCCCCGTCCTCACTGTGATAGAACTGTGCGCCCTGTCCTCACTGTGATAGAACAGTTTCCCATTCATCCCTGTGACAGAACAGCTCCCCCGTCCTCACTGTGATTGAACATTTCCCCTGTCCTTACTGCGATAGAATTGTTCCCCCTGTCCTCACTGTGATAGAACAGTTCCCCCGTCCTCTCTGTGACAAACAGTTCCCTCGTCCACACTGTGATTGAACATTTCCCCCGTCCTCATTGTGACAGACCAGTTCTCTTGTCGACACTGTGAAAGAACAGTTCACCTGTCCTGACTGTGATGGAAACGTTCCCCTGTCCTCACTGTGATAGAACATTTCCCCTGTCCTCACTGTGATAGAACAGTTCCCCTGTCCTCACTGTGATAGAACAGTTCCCATGTCCACACTGTGATAGAACAGTTCCCCGTCCTCACTCTGATAACACAGTTCCCCTGTCCGCACTGTGAAAGAGCAGTTCCCCCGTCCTCACTGTGATAGAACAGTTCCCCCGTCCTCACTGTGATCAAGCAGTTCCCCTGTCCTCACTGTGACAGAAGAGTTCCCCGTCCTCACTGTGATAGAACAGTTCTCCCGTCCTCACTGTGATAGAACAGTTCCCCTGTCCTCACTGTGATAGAACATTTCCCCCGTCCTCACTGTGATAGAACAGTTTCCCTGTCCTCACTGTGATAGAACAGTTCCCCTGTCCTCACTGCGAGAGAACAGCTCCCCCGTTCTCACTGTGATGGAACACTTCCCTTGGCCAAACTGTGATAGAACATTTCCCCCATCCTCACTGTGATAGAACAGTTCCCGTCTTCACTGTGATAGAACAGTTCCCCTGTCCTCACTGTTATAGAACAGTTCCCCTGTACTCACTGTGACAGAACAGTTCCCCTGTCCTCACTGTTATAGAACAGTTCCCCCGTCCTCACTGTTATAGAACTGATCCCTCTGTCCTCACTGTGATAGAACAGTTCCCCCGTCCTCATTGTGATGGAACTGATCCCCCTGTCCTCACTCTGATAGAAGTGATCCCCCTGTCCTCACTGTGATAGAACTCATCCCCCTGTCCTCACTGTGATAGAACAGTTCCCCTATCCTCACTGTGATAGAACAGTTCCCCTCTCCTCACTGTGATAGAACAGTTTCCCGTCCTCACTGTGATAGAACTGTTCCCCCCGTCCTCTCTGTGACAGAACAGTTTCCCCGTCCTCTCTTTGACTGAACAGTTCCCTCATCCTCACTGTTATAGAACAGTTCCCCTGTCCTAACTGTGATAGAACAGTTCTTAAGTCCTCACTGTCAAAATCAGTTCCCTCGTCCTAACTGTGATAGAACAGTTCCCCCGTCCTCACTGTGACAGAACAGTTCCCCCGTCTTCACTGTGATAGAACAGTTCCCCCGTCCTCACTGTGACAGAACAGTTCCCCTGTCCTCACTGTGCTAGAACAATTCCCCTGTACTCACTGTGACAGAACAGTTCAGCTATCCTCAATGTGTTAGAACAGTTCCCCCGTCCTCACTGTGACAGAACAGTTCCCTTGTCCTCACTGTATTAGAACAGTTCCCCTGTACTCACTGTGACAGAACAGTTCCCCTATCTTTTCTGTGACAGAACAGTTGCCCCGTCCTAACTGTGATAGAACAGTTCCCCTGTCCTCACTGTGATAGAACAGTTCCCCTGTGCTCACTTTCAGAACAGATGCCCTGTCCTCACTGTGATAGAACAGATCCCCTGTCCTCACTGTGATAGAGCTGTTCCCCCTGTCCTCACTGTGATAGAACAGTTCCCCCGTTCACTCTGTGACAGAACAGTTCCCCCGTCCTCTCTGTGATAGAACAGTTCCCCTGTCCTAACTGTGGAAGAGCAGTTCCCCTGTCCTTACTGTAACAGAACAGTTCCGCCATCCTCACTGTGATAGAACAGTTCCCCAGTCCTCGCTGTGATAGAACAGTTCCCCTGTCCTCACTGTGAGAGAACAGATCCCCTGTCCTCACTGTGATAGAACAGTTCCCCTGTCCTCACTGTGATAGAACAGTTCCCCGGTCCTCACTGTGACAGAACAGTTCCCCAGTCATCACTGTGATAGAACAGTTCCCCTGTCCTAATTGTGATAGAATACTTCTACCCATCCTCGCTGTGATGGAACAGTTCCCCCGTCCTCACTGTGATAGAACATTTCCCCTCTCCTCACTGTGACAGAACAGTTCCCCTGTCCTCACTGTGCTAGAACAATTCCCCTGTATTCACTGTGACAGAACAGTTCAGCTATCCTCAATGTGTTAGAACAGTTCCCCCGTCCTCACTGTGACAGAACAGTTCCCTTGTCCTTACTGTGTTAGAACAGTTCCCCTGTACTCACTGTGATAGAACAGTACCCTCTTTCTAACTGTAATAGAACAGATCCCTTGTCCACACTGTGATAGAACAGTTCCCTTGTCCTCTCTGTGATAGAACAGTTCCCCCGTCCTCACTGTGATAGAACAGTTCCCCTGTCCTCACTGTGATAGAACAGTTCCCCCGTCCCCACTGTGATAGAACATTTCCCCCGTCCTCACTGTGATAGAACAGTTCCCCCGTACTCACTGCGATAGAACAGTTCCCCCGTCCTCACTGTGATAGAACAGTTCTCCCGTCCTCACTGTGATAGAACAGTTCCCCCGTCCCCACTGTCATAGAACAGTTCGCCCATCCTCACTGTGATAGAACAGTTCCCCTGTCCTCACTGTGATAGAACAGTTCCCCTGTCCTCACTGTGATAGAACAGTTCCCCGTCCTCACTGTGATAGAACTGTGCGCCCTGTCCTCACTGTGATAGAACAGTTTCCCATTCATCCCTGTGATAGAGCAGTTCCCCGTCCTCACTGTGACAGAACAGTTCCCCGTCCTCTCTGTGACAGAACAGTTCCCCAGTCATCACTGTGATAGAACAGTTCCCCTATCCACACTGTGATAGAATAGTTCCCCTGTCCACACTGTGATAGAACAGTTCCCCTGTCCACACTGTGATAGAACAGTTCCCCCGTCCTCACTGTGATAGAACTGTTCCCCTGTCCTCACTGTGATAGGCGGAACACTTCTATCAAAGTGAGGACGGGGGAACAGTTCAATCACCGTGAGGACAGTTCCCCCGTCCTCACTCTGATCGAAATGTTTCCCCTGTCCTCACTGTGATAGAACAGATCCTCTGTCCTCACTGTGATAGCACAGTTCCCCTGTCCTGACAGTGACAGAACAGTTCCCCCAGTTTCACTGTGATAGAACAGTTCCCCGTCCTCACTGTGATAGAACAGATCCTCCGTCCTCACTGTTATAGAACACGTCACCCGTCCTCACTGTGATAGAACAGTTCCCCTGTCCTCACTGTGATAGAACAGTTCTCCCGTCCACACTGTGATGGAACAGTTCCCCCGTCCTCTCTGTGATAGAACAGTTCCCCCGTCCTCACTGAGATTGAATCGTTCCCCCGTCCTCACTGTGATAGAACTGTTCCCCCCGTCCTCACTGTGAAAGAACAGTTCCCCCGTTCTAACTGTGATAGAACATATCCCCTGTCCTCACTGTGATAGAACAATTCCCCAGTCGTCACATGAGAGAACAGTTCTCGCGTCCTAACTGTGATAGAACAGTTCCCCTGTCCTCACTTTGATCGAAACGTTCCCTGGTCCTCACTATGATAGAACTGTTCCCCTGTCCTCACTGTGATAGAACAGTTCCCCTGTCCTCACTGTGATAGAACAGTTCCCCCGTCCTCACTGTGATAGAACAATTCCCCGGTCCTCACTGTGATAGAACAATTCCCCGGTCCTCACTGTGATAGAACAGTTCCCCTGTCCTCACTGTGATAGAACAGTTCCCCCATCCTCATTGTGATACAGCAGTTCCCCTGTTCTCACTGTGATAGAACAGTTCCCCCGTCCTAAATGTGATAGAACAGTTCCCCTGTCCTCACTGTGATAGAACAGTTCCCCTGTTGTCACTGTGATAGAACAGTTACCCCATCCTCACTGTGGAAGAACAGTTCCCCTTTGTCCTCACTGTGACAGAACAGATCCCTTGTCCACACTGTGAAAGAACAGTTCACCCGTCCTCACTGTGATTGAAACGTTACCCCGTCCTCACTGTGATAGAACTGTTCTCCCGTCCTCACTGTGATAGAACAGTTCCCCTGTCCACACTCTGATAGAACAGTTCCCCTGTTCTCACTGTGATAGAACAGTTCACCCGTCCTCACTGTGATAGAACAGTTCCCCTGTCCACACTGTGATAGAACAGTTCCCCGTCCTCTCTGTGACAGAACAGTTCCCCAGTCATCACTGTGATAGAACAGTTCCCCTATCCACACTGTGATAGAATAGTTCCCCTGTCCACACTGTGATAGAACAGTTCCCCCGTCCTCACTGTGATAGAACAGTTCCCCGGTCATCACTGTGATAGAACAGTTCCCCTGTCCACACTGTGATAGAACAGTTCCCCGTCCTCACTGTGACAGAACAGTTCCCTTGTCCTCTCTGTGATAGAACAGTTCCCCTGTCCTCACTGTGATAGAACAGTTCCCCTGTCCTCACTGTGATAGAACAGTTCCCCCGTCCCCACTGTGATAGAACATTTCCCCCATCCTCACTGTGATAGAACAGTTCCCCCGTACTCACTGCGATAGAACAGTTCCCCCGTCCTCACTGTGATAGAATAGTTCTCCCGTCCTCACTGTGATAGAACAGTTCCCCCGTCCCCACTGTCATAGAACAGTTCGCCCATCCTCACTGTGATAGAACAGTTCCCCTGTCCTCACTGTGATAGAACAGTTCCCCGTCCTCACTGTGATAGAACTGTGCGCCCTGTCCTCACTGTGATAGAACAGTTCCCCATTCATCCCTGTGACAGAACAGCTCCCCCGTCCTCACTGTGATTGAACATTTCCCCTGTCCTTACTGCGATAGAATTGTTCCCCCTGTCCTCACTGTGATAGAACAGTTCCCCCGTCCTCTCTGTGACAAACAGTTCCCTTGTCCTCACTGTGATAGAACAGTTACCCTGTCCTCACAGTGACAGAACAGTTCCCCTGTCCTCACAGTGACAGAACAGTTCCCCTGTCCTCTCTGTGATAGAACAGATCCCCTGTCCACACTGTGATATAACAGTTTCCCTATCCTCACTGTGACAGAACAGTTCCCATTCCTCACTGTGATAGACGTGATCCCCCTGTCCTCACTGTGATAGAACTCATCCCCCTGTACTCACTGTGACAGAACAGTTCCCCCGTCCTCACTGTGATAGAACAGTTCCCCTGTCCTGACAGTGACAGAACAGTTCCCCCGGTCTCACTGTGATAGAACAGTACCCTTGGCCAAACTGAGATAGAACAGTTCCCCCATCCTCACTGTGATAGAACATTTCCCCCATCCTCACTGTGACAGAACGGTTCCCCTGTACTCACTGTGATAGAACAGTTCCCCTGTCCTCACTGTTATAGAACTGATCCCCCTGTCCTCACTGTGACAGAACGGTTCCCCTGTACTCACTGTGATAGAACAGTTCCCCCGTCCTCATTGTGATGGAACTGATCCCCCTGTCCTCACTCTGATAGAACAGTTCCCCTGTCCTCACTGTGATAGAACAGTTCCCCTCTCCTCACTGTGATAGAACAGTTCCCCTGTCCTCACTGTGATAGAACAGTTTCCCGTCCTCACTGTGATAGAACTGTTCCCCCCGTCCTCTCTGTGATACAATTGTTCTCACTTCCTCACTGTGATACAACAGTTCCCCCGTCCTCACTGTGACAGAACAGTACCCTCTTTCTAACTGTAATAGAACAGATCCCTTGTCCACACTGTGACAGAACAGTTCCCCTATCTTTTCTGTGACAGAACAGTTGCCCCGTCCTAACTGTGATAGAACAGTTCCCCTGTCCTCACTGTGATAGAACAGTTCCCCTGGGCTCACTTTCATAACAGATGCCCTGTCCTCACTGTGATAGAACAGTTCCCCCGTCCTCACTGTGACAGAACAGTTCCCCTGTCCTCACTGTGCTAGAACAATTCCCCTGTACTCACTGTGACAGAACAGTTCAGCTATCCTCAATGTGTTAGAACAGTTCCCCCGTCCTCACTGTGACAGAACAGTTCCCCTGTCCTCACTGTGATAGAACAGTTCCCCGTCCTCACTGTGATAGAACAGTTCCCCCGTCCTCACTGTGATTGAACAGTTCCCCTGTCCTCACTGTGATAGAACAGTTCCCCCGTCCTCACTGTGATAGAACAGTTCCCCGTCCTCACTGTGATAGAACAGTTCCCCGTCCTCACTGTGATAGAACTGTGCGCCCTGTCCTCACTGTGATAGAACAGTTTCCCATTCATCCCTGTGACAGAACAGCTCCCCCGTCCTCACTGTGATTGAACATTTCCCCTGTCCTTACTGCGATAGAATTGTTCCCCCTGTCCTCACTGTGATAGAACAGTTCCCCCGTCCTCTCTGTGACAAACAGTTCCCTCGTCCACACTGTGATTGAACATTTCCCCCGTCCTCATTGTGACAGACCAGTTCTCTTGTCGACACTGTGAAAGAACAGTTCACCTGTCCTGACTGTGATGGAAACGTTCCCCTGTCCTCACTGTGATAGAACATTTCCCCTGTCCTCACTGTGATAGAACAGTTCCCCTGTCCTCACTGTGATAGAACAGTTCCCATGTCCACACTGTGATAGAACAGTTCCCCGTCCTCACTCTGATAACACAGTTCCCCTGTCCGCACTGTGAAAGAGCAGTTCCCCCGTCCTCACTGTGATAGAACAGTTCCCCCGTCCTCACTGTGATCAAGCAGTTCCCCTGTCCTCACTGTGACAGAAGAGTTCCCCGTCCTCACTGTGATAGAACAGTTCTCCCGTCCTCACTGTGATAGAACAGTTCCCCTGTCCTCACTGTGATAGAACATTTCCCCCGTCCTCACTGTGATAGAACAGTTTCCCTGTCCTCACTGTGATAGAACAGTTCCCCTGTCCTCACTGCGAGAGAACAGCTCCCCCGTTCTCACTGTGATGGAACACTTCCCTTGGCCAAACTGTGATAGAACATTTCCCCCATCCTCACTGTGATAGAACAGTTCCCGTCTTCACTGTGATAGAACAGTTCCCCTGTCCTCACTGTTATAGAACAGTTCCCCTGTACTCACTGTGACAGAACAGTTCCCCTGTCCTCACTGTTATAGAACAGTTCCCCCGTCCTCACTGTTATAGAACTGATCCCTCTGTCCTCACTGTGATAGAACAGTTCCCCCGTCCTCATTGTGATGGAACTGATCCCCCTGTCCTCACTCTGATAGAAGTGATCCCCCTGTCCTCACTGTGATAGAACTCATCCCCCTGTCCTCACTGTGATAGAACAGTTCCCCTATCCTCACTGTGATAGAACAGTTCCCCTCTCCTCACTGTGATAGAACAGTTTCCCGTCCTCACTGTGATAGAACTGTTCCCCCCGTCCTCTCTGTGACAGAACAGTTTCCCCGTCCTCTCTTTGACTGAACAGTTCCCTCATCCTCACTGTTATAGAACAGTTCCCCTGTCCTAACTGTGATAGAACAGTTCCCCCGTCCTCACTGTGACAGAACAGTTCCCCCGTCCTCACTGTGATAGAACAGTTCCCCCGTCCTCACTGTGACAGAACAGTTCCCCTGTCCTCACTGTGCTAGAACAATTCCCCTGTACTCACTGTGACAGAACAGTTCAGCTATCCTCAATGTGTTAGAACAGTTCCCCCGTCCTCACTGTGACAGAACAGTTCCCTTGTCCTCACTGTATTAGAACAGTTCCCCTGTACTCACTGTGACAGAACAGTTCCCCTATCTTTTCTGTGACAGAACAGTTGCCCCGTCCTAACTGTGATAGAACAGTTCCCCTGTCCTCACTGTGATAGAACAGTTCCCCTGTGCTCACTTTCAGAACAGATGCCCTGTCCTCACTGTGATAGAACAGATCCCCTGTCCTCACTGTGATAGAGCTGTTCCCCCTGTCCTCACTGTGATAGAACAGTTCCCCCGTTCACTCTGTGACAGAACAGTTCCCCCGTCCTCTCTGTGATAGAACAGTTCCCCTGTCCTAACTGTGGAAGAGCAGTTCCCCTGTCCTTACTGTAACAGAACAGTTCCGCCATCCTCACTGTGATAGAACAGTTCCCCAGTCCTCGCTGTGATAGAACAGTTCCCCTGTCCTCACTGTGAGAGAACAGATCCCCTGTCCTCACTGTGATAGAACAGTTCCCCTGTCCTCACTGTGATAGAACAGTTCCCCGGTCCTCACTGTGACAGAACAGTTCCCCAGTCATCACTGTGATAGAACAGTTCCCCTGTCCTAATTGTGATAGAATACTTCTACCCATCCTCGCTGTGATGGAACAGTTCCCCCGTCCTCACTGTGATAGAACATTTCCCCTCTCCTCACTGTGACAGAACAGTTCCCCTGTCCTCACTGTGCTAGAACAATTCCCCTGTATTCACTGTGACAGAACAGTTCAGCTATCCTCAATGTGTTAGAACAGTTCCCCCGTCCTCACTGTGACAGAACAGTTCCCTTGTCCTTACTGTGTTAGAACAGTTCCCCTGTACTCACTGTGATAGAACAGTACCCTCTTTCTAACTGTAATAGAACAGATCCCTTGTCCACACTGTGATAGAACAGTTCCCTTGTCCTCTCTGTGATAGAACAGTTCCCCCGTCCTCACTGTGATAGAACAGTTCCCCTGTCCTCACTGTGATAGAACAGTTCCCCCGTCCCCACTGTGATAGAACATTTCCCCCGTCCTCACTGTGATAGAACAGTTCCCCCGTACTCACTGCGATAGAACAGTTCCCCCGTCCTCACTGTGATAGAACAGTTCTCCCGTCCTCACTGTGATAGAACAGTTCCCCCGTCCCCACTGTCATAGAACAGTTCGCCCATCCTCACTGTGATAGAACAGTTCCCCTGTCCTCACTGTGATAGAACAGTTCCCCTGTCCTCACTGTGATAGAACAGTTCCCCGTCCTCACTGTGATAGAACTGTGCGCCCTGTCCTCACTGTGATAGAACAGTTTCCCATTCATCCCTGTGACAGAACAGCTCCCCCGTCCTCACTGTGATTGAACATTTCCCCTGTCCTTACTGCGATAGAATTGTTCCCCCTGTCCTCACTGTGATAGAACAGTTCCCCCGTCCTCTCTGTGACAAACAGTTCCCTCGTCCTCACTGTGATAGAACAGTTACCCTGTCCTCACAGTGACAGAACAGTTCCCCTGTCCTCACAGTGACAGAACAGTTCCCCTGTCCTCTCTGTGAAAGAACAGATCCCCTGTCCACACTGTGATATAACATTTTCCCTATCCTCACTGTGACAGAACAGTTCCCATTCCTCACTGTGATAGACGTGATCCCCCTGTCCTCACTGTGATAGAACTCATCCCCCTGTACTCACTGTGACAGAACAGTTCCCCCGTCCTCACTGTGATAGAACAGTTCCCCTGTCCTGACAGTGACAGAACAGTTCCCCCGGTCTCACTGTGATAGAACAGTACCCTTGGCCAAACTGAGATAGAACAGTTCCCCCATCCTCACTGTGATAGAACATTTCCCCCATCCTCACTGTGACAGAACGGTTCCCCTGTACTCACTGTGATAGAACAGTTCCCCTGTCCTCACTGTTATAGAACTGATCCCCCTGTCCTCACTGTGATAGAACAGTTCCCCCGTCCTCATTGTGATGGAACTGATCCCGCTGTCCTCACTGTGATAGAAGTGATGCCCCTGTCCTCACTGTGATGGAACTCATCCCCCTGTCCTCACTCTGATAGAACAGTTCCCCTGTCCTCACTGTGATAGAACAGTTCCCCTGTCCTCACTGTGATAGAACAGTTCCCCCGTCCTCACTGTGATAGAACAGTTCCCCCGTCCTCACTGTGATAGAACAGTTCCCCCGTACTCACTGCGATAGAACAGTTCCCCCGTCCTCACTGTGATAGAACAGTTCCCCTGTCCTCACTGTGATAGAACAGTTCCCCTGTCCTCACTGTGATAGAACAATTCCCCCGTCCTCACTGTGATAGAACAGTTCCCCCGTCCCCACTGTGATAGAACAGTTCTCCCGTCCTCACTGTGATAGAACTGTTCCCCCCGTCCTCTCTGTGATACAATGGTTCTCACTTCCTCACTGTGATACAACAGTTCCCCTGTCCTCACTGTGATAGAACAGTACCCTCTTTCTAACTGTAATAGAACAGATCCCTTGTCCACACTGTGACAGAACAGTTCCCCTATCTTTTCTGTGACAGAACAGTTGCCCCGTCCTAACTGTGATAGAACAGTTCCCCTGTCCTCACTGTGATAGAACAGTTCCCCTGTGCTCACTTTCAGAACAGATGCCCTGTCCTCACTGTGATAGAACAGATCCCCTGTCCTCACTGTGATAGAGCTGTTCCCCCTGTCCTCACTGTGATAGAACAGTTCCCCCGTTCTCTCTGTGACAGAACAGTTCCCCCGTCCTCTCTGTGATAGAACAGTTCCCCTGTCCTAACTGTGGAAGAGCAGTTCCCCTGTCCTTACTGTAACAGAACAGTTCCACCATCCTCACTGTGATAGAACAGTTCCCCAGTCCTCGCTGTGATAGAACAGTTCCCCTGTCCTCACTGTGATAGAACAGTTCCCCTGTCCTCACTGTGAGAGAACAGATCCCCTGTCCTCACTGTGATAGAACAGTTCCCCTGTCCTCACTGTGATAGAACAGTTCCCCAGTCATCACTGTGATAGACCAGTTCCCCTGTCCTAATTGTGATAGAATACTTCTACCCATCCTCGCTGTGATGGAACAGTTCCCCCGTCCTAACTGTGATAGAACAGTTTCTCCGTCCTCACTGTGACAGAACAGTTCCCCTGTCCTCACGTTGCTAGAACATTTCCCCTGTACTCACTGTGACAGAACAGTTCAGCTATCCTCAATGTGTTAGAACAGTTCCCCCGTCCTCACTGTGACAGAACAGTTCCCTTGTCCTCACTGTGTTAGAACAGTTCACCTGTACTCACTGTGACAGAACACTTCCCCCGTCCTCACTGTGACAGAACAGTTCCGCTGTCCTCACTGTGATAGAACAGATCCCCTGTCTTCACTGTGACAGAACAGTTCCCTTCACTGTGACAGAACCGTTCCCCTGTCCTCACTGTGATAGAACCGTTCCCCTGTCCTCACTGTGATAGAACAGTTCCCCCGTCCTCACTGTGATAGAACAGTTCCCCGGGCCTCACTGTGATAGAACAGTTCCCCTGTCCTCACTGTGATAGAACAGTTCCCCGGTCCTCACTGTGATAGAACATTTCCCCCATCCTCACTGTGAGAGAACAGTTCCCCTGTCCTCACTGTGATAGAACAGATCCCCTGTCCTCACTGTGATAGAACTGTTCCCCCTGTCCTCACTGTGATAGAACAGTTCCCCCGTCCTCACTGTGATAGAACAGTTCCCCCGTCCTCACTGTGAGAGAACAGATCCCCTGTCCTCACTGTGACAGAACAGTTCCCCTGTACTCACTATGACAGAACATTTCCACCGTCCTCACTGTGATAGAACAGTTCCCCCGTCCTCACTGTGATAGAACAGATCCCCCGTCCTCACTGCGATAGATACGGTGCCCCATCCTGACTGTGACAGAACAGTTCCCCCGTCCTGACTGTGACAGAACAGTTCCCCCGTCCTGACTCTGAAAGAACAGTTCCCCCGTCCTGAATGTGACAGAACAATTCCCCCGTCCTCACTGTGATAGAACAGTTCCCCTGTCCTCACATTGATAGAACAGTTCCCCTGTCCTCACAGTTATAGAACTGATCCCCCTGTCCTCACTGTGATAGAACAGTTCCCCCGTCCTCATTGTGATGGAACTGATCCCCCTGTCCTCACTGTGATAGAAGTGATGCCCCTGTCCTCACTGTGATGGAACTCATCCCCTTGTCCTCACTGTGATAGAACAGTTCCCCTGTCCTCACTGTGATAGAACAGTTCCCCTGTCCTCACTGTGAGAGAACAGTTCCCCTGTCCTCACTGTGATAGAATTGTTCCCCCGTCCTCACTGCGATAGAATTGTTCCCCCGTACTCACTATGATAGAACATTTCCCCTGTCTTCACTGTGATAGAACTGTTCCCCCTGTCCTCACTGTGATACAACAGTTCCCACTTCCTCTCTGTGACAGAACAGTTCCCCCGTCCTCACACTGATAGAACAGTTCTCATGTCCTAACTGTGATAGTACAGTTCCTCTGTACTCACTGAGAAAGAACAGTTCCCCCATCCTAAATGTGATAGAACAGTTCCCCCGTCCTCACTGTGACAGAACAGATCCCCTGTCCTCACTGTAATAGAACTGTTCCCCCTGTCCTCACTGTGACAGAACAGTTCCCCCGTCCTCACTGTGATAGAAGAGTTCCCCTGTCCTAACCGTGGAAGAACATTTCCCCTGTCTTACTGTAACAGAACAGTTCCCCCGTCCTCACTGTGACAGAACAGTTCCCCTGTCCTAACTATGATAGAACAGTTCTGAAGTCCTCACTGTCAAAAAACAGTTCCCCCGTCCTAACTGTGATAGAACAGTTCCCCCGTCCTCACTGTGACAGAACAGTTCCCCTGCACTCACTGTGCTAGAACAGTTCCGCTGTCCTCACTGTGTTAGAACAGTTCCCCTATACTCACTGTGACAGAATAGTACCCTCTTTCTAACTGTGATAGAACAGATCCCTTGTCCGCACTGTGACAGAACAGTTCCCCTGTCCTTTCTGTGACAGAACAGTTGCCCCGTCCTGACTGTGATAGAACAGTTTCCCCGTCCTCACTGTGACAGAACAGTCCTGAGTCCTAACTGTGATAGAACAGTTCCCCTGTCCACACTGTTATACAGCAGTTCCCCTGTCCTCACTGTGCTAGAACAATTCCCCTGTACTCACTGTGACAGAACAGTTCAGCTCTCCTCAATGTGTTAGAACAGTTCCCCCGTCCTCACTGCGATAGAACAGTTCCCCTGTACTCACTGCGATGGAACAGTTCCCCTGTACTCACTGTGACAGAACAGATCCCCTGTCCTCACTGCGATAGAACAGTTCCCCCGTCCTCACTGTGATAGAACAGTTCCCCTGTCCTCACTGCGATAGAACAGTTCCCCCGTCCTCACTGTGATAGAACAGTTCCCCCGTCCCCACTGTGATAGAACAGATCCCCCGTCCTCACTGTGATAGAACAGTTCCCCTGTCCTCACTGTGATAGAACAGTTCCCCCGTCCTCACTGTGATAGAACAGTTCCGCTGTCCTCACTGCAATAGAACATTTCCCCCGTCCTCACTGTGATAGAACAGTTCCCCTGTCCTCACTGTGATAGAACAGTTCCCCTGTCCTCTCTGTGATAGAACAGTTCCCCTGTCCTCACTGTGATAGAGCAGTTCCCCTGTCCTCACTGTCAGAACAGATGCCCTGTCCTCACTGTGATAGAACAGTTTCCCATTCATCCCTGTGACAGAACAGCTCCCCCGTCCTCACTGTGATTGAACATTTCCCCTGTCCTTACTGCGATAGAATTGTTCCCCCTGTCCTCACTGTGATAGAACAGTTCCCCCGTCCTCTCTGTGACAAACAGTTCCCTCGTCCTCACTGTGATAGAACAGTTACCCTGTCCTCACAGTGACAGAACAGTTCCCCTGTCCTCACAGTGACAGAACAGTTCCCCTGTCCTCTCTGTGAAAGAACAGATCCCCTGTCCACACTGTGATATAACAGTTTCCCTATCCTCCCTGTGACAGAACAGTTCCCATTCCTCACTGTGATAGACGTGATCCCCCTGTCCTCACTGTGATAGAACTCATCCCCCTGTACTCACTGTGACAGAACAGTTCCCCCGTCCTCACTGTGATAGAACAGTTCCCCTGTCCTGACAGTGACAGAACAGTTCCCCCGGTCTCACTGTGATAGAACAGTACCCTTGGCCAAACTGAGATAGAACAGTTCCCCCATCCTCACTGTGATAGAACATTTCCCCCATCCTCACTGTGACAGAACGGTTCCCCTGTACTCACTGTGATAGAACAGTTCCCCTGTCCTCACTGTGATAGAAGTGATGCCCCTGTCCTCACTGTGATGGAACTCATCCCCTTGTCCTCACTCTGATAGAACAGTTCCCCTGTCCTCACTGTGATAGAACAGTTCCCCTCTCCTCACTGTGATAGAACAGTTCCCCCGTCCTCACTGTGATAGAACAGTACCCTCTTTCTAACTGTAATAGAACAGATCCCTTGTCCACACTGTGACAGAACAGTTCCCCTATCTTTTCTGTGACAGAACAGTTGCCCCGTCCTAACTGTGATAGAACAGTTCCCCTGTCCTCACTGTGATAGAACAGTTCCCCTGTGCTCACTTTCAGAACAGTTCCCCTCTCCTCACTGTGATAGAACAGTTCCCCTGTCCTCACTGTGATAGAACAGTTTCCCGTCCTCACTGTAATAGAACTATTCCCCCCGTCCTCTCTGTGACAGAACAGTTCCCCTGTCCTCACTGTGATAGAACAGTTCCCCCGTCCTCACTGTGATAGAACAGATCCCCCGTCCTCACTGCGATAGAACAGTTCCCCCGTCCCCACTGTGATAGAACAGTTCCCCCGGTCTCACTGTGATGGAACAGTTCCCCCGTCCCCACTGTGATAGAACATTTCCCCCATCCTCACTGTGATAGAACAGTTCCCCTGTCCTCACTGTGATAGAACAGTTCCCCTGTCCTCACTGTGATAGAACAGTTCCCCCGTCCTCATTGTGATGGAACTGATCCCCCTGTCCTCACTGTGATAGAAGTGATGCCCCTGTCCTCACTGTGATGGAACTCATCCCCTTGTCCTCACTGTGATAGAACAGTTCCCCTGTCCTCACTGTGATAGAACAGTTCCCCTGTCCTCACTGTGATAGAACAGTTTCCCGTCCTCACTGTGATAGAACTGTTCCCCCCGTCCTTTCTGTGACAGAACAGTTTCCCCGTCCTCTCTTTGACAGAACATTTCCCCTGTCCTCACTGTGCTAGAGCAATTCCCCTGTACTCACTGTGACAGAACAGTTCAGCTATCCTCAATGTGTTAGAACAGTTTCCCCGTCCTCACTGTGATAGAACAGTTCCCCCCTTCTCTCTGTGACAGAAGAGTTCCCCCGTCCTCTCCGTGATAGAACAGTTCCCCTGTCCTCACTGTGATAGAACAGTTCCCCTGTCCTCACTGTGAGAGAACAGATCCCCTGTCCTCACTGTGATAGAACAGTTCCCCTGTCCTCACTGTGATAGAACAGTTCCCCGGTCCTCACTGTGACAGAACAGTTCCCCTGTCCTAATTGTGATAGAATACTTCTACCCATCCTCGCTGTGATGGAACAGTTCCCCCGTCCTAACTGTGATAGAACAGTTTCTCCGTCCTCACTGTGACAGAACAGTTCCCCTGTTCTCACTGTGACTGATCATTTCCCCTGTCCTCTCAGTGGGAGAACAGTTCTCGCGTCCTCTCTGTGATAGAACAGTTCCCCTGTACTCACTCTGATAGAACAGTTCCCTTTTTCGAAATGTGATACAACAGTTCTCTTTTCCACACGGTGACAGAAAAGTTCCCTTGTCCTCTCTGTGACAGAACAGTTCCCCCGTCGTCACTGTGATAGAACAGTTCCCCCGTCGTCACTGTGATAGAACAGTTCCCCTGTACTCACTGTGACAGAACAGTTCCCCCGTCCTCACTGTGATAGAACAGTTCCCCCATTCTCACTGTGACAGAACAGTTCCCCTGTCCTCACTGTGATAGAACAATTCCCCTGTCCTAACTATGATAGAACAGTTCTTAAGTCCTCACTGTCAAAAAAGAGTTCCCCCGTCCTAACTGTGATAGAACAGATCCCCCGTCCTCACTGTGATAGAACAGATCCCCTCTCCTCACTGTGACAGAACAGTACCCTCTTTCTAACTGTGATAGAACAGATCCTTTGTCCGCACTGTGACAGAACAGTTCCCCTGTCCTTTCTGTGACAGAACAGTTGCCCCGTCCTCACTGTGATAGAACAGTTCCCCTGTACTCACTGTGACAGAACAGTTCCCCCGTCCTCACTGTGATAGAACAGTTCCCCCATTCTCACTGTGACAGAACAGTTCCCCTGTCCTCACTGTGATAGAACAATTCCCCTGTCCTAACTATGATAGAACAGTTCTTAAGTCCTCACTGTCAAAAAAGAGTTCCCCCGTCCTAACTGTGATAGAACAGTTCCCCTGTACTCACTGTGATAGAACAGATCCCCCGTCCTCACTGTGATAGAACAGATCCCCTCTCCTCACTGTGACAGAACAGTACCCTCTTTCTAACTGTGATAGAACAGATCCTTTGTCCGCACTGTGACAGAACAGTTCCCCTGTCCTTTCTGTGACAGAACAGTGGCCCCGTCCTCACTGTGACAGAACAGTTCCCCCGTCCTCACTGTGACAGAACAGTTCCTGAGTCCTAACTGTGATAGAACAGTTCCCCTCTCCACACTGTTACAGAGCAGTTCCCCTGTCCTCACTGTCAGAACAGATGCCCTGTCTTCACTGTGATAGAACAGATCCCCTGTCCTCACTGTGATAGAACTGTTCCCCCTGTCCTCACTGTGATAGAACAGTTCCCCCGTCCTCTCTGTGACGGAACAGTTCCCCCGTCCTCACTGTGATAGAACAGTTCTCCTGTCCTAACTGTGGAAGAGCAGTTCCCCTGTCCTTACTGTAACAGAACAGTTCTCCCGTCCTCTCTGTGATAGAACAGTTTCCCAGTCCTCACTGTGATGGGAACGTTCCCCTGTCCTCACTGTGATAGAACTGTTCCCCCTGTCCTCTCTGTGATAGAACGGTTCCCCCGTCCTCTCTGTGACAGAACAGTTCCCCCGTCCTCACTGTGATAGAACAGTTCCCCCGTTCTCACTGTGATAGAACAGTTCCCCTGTCCTCACTGTGACTGATCATTTCCCCTGTCCTCACAGTGAGAGAACAGTTCTCGCGTCCTCTCTGTGATAGAACAGTTCCCCTGTACTCACTCTGATAGAACAGTTCCCTCTTTCGAAATGTGATACAACAGTTCTCTTTTCCACACGGTGACAGAAAAGTTCCCTTGTCCTCTCTGTGACAGAACAGTTCCCCCGTCGTCACTGTGATAGAACAGTTCCCCCGTCCTCACTGTGATAGAACAGTTCCCCCGTCGTCACTGTGATAGAGAATTTCCCCTGTCCTCACTGTGATAGAACACTTCCCCTGTCCTCACTGTGACAGAACAGTTCCACTGTCCTGACAGTGACAGAACAGTTCCCCTGTCCTGACAGTGACAGAACAGTTCCCCCGGTCTCACTGTGATAGAACAGTTCCCTTGGCCACACTGTGATAGAACAGTTCCCCCGTTCCCACTTTGATAGAACAGTCCCACTGTCCTCACTGTGATAGAACATTTCCCCCATCCTCACTGTGATAGAACAGTTCCCCTGTCCTCACTGTGCTAGAGCAGTTCCCCTGTACTCACTGTGACAGAACAGTTCAGCTATCCTCAATGTGTTAGAACAGTTTCCCCGTCCTGACTGTGCAGAACAGTTCCCTTGTCCTCACTGTGTTAGAACAGTTCCCCTGTACTCACTGTGATAGAACAGTACCCTCTTTCTAACTGTAATAGAACAGATCCCTTGTCCACACTGTGATAGAACAGTTCCCCCGTCCTCACTGTGACAGAACAGTTCCCCTGTCCTCACTGTGCTAGAACACTTCCCCTGTACTCACTGTGACAGAACAGTTCAGCTATCCTCAATGTGTTAGAACAGTTCCCCCGTCCTCACTGTGATAGAACAGTTCCCCTGTCCTCACTGCGATAGAACAGTTCCCCCGTCCTCACTGTGATAGAACAGTTCCCCTGTCCTCACTGCGATAGAACAGTTCCCCCGTCCTCACTGTGACTGAACATTTCCCCCGTCCCCACTGTGATAGAAAAGTTCCCCCATCCTCACTGTGATAGAACAGTTCCCCTGTCCTCACTGTGATAGAACAGTTCCCCTGTCCTCACTGTGATAGAACAGTTCCCCCGTCCTCACTGTGATAGAACAGTTCCCCGTCCTCACTGTGACAAAGCAGTTCCCCAGTTCACACTGTGATAGAACAGCGACCCCGTCCTCGCTGTAAAAGAACATTTCCCCAGTCCACACTCTGATAGAACAGTTCCCCTGTCCTCACTTTGACAGAACAGTTCCCCGTCCTCACTGTGATAGGACATTTCACACGTCCTCACTGTGATAGAACAGTTCCCCTGTCGTCACTGTGATAGAACAGATCCCCTGTCCTCACTGTGATAGAACTGTTCCCCCTGTCCTCACTGTGATAGAACAGTTCCCCCGTCCTCTCTGTGACGGAACAGTTCCCCCGTCCTCACTGTGATAGAACAGTTCTCCTGTCCTAACTGTGGAAGAGCAGTTCCCCTGTCCTTACTGTAACAGATCAGTTCTCCCGTCCTCACTGTGATAGAACAGTTCCCCCGTCCTCACTGTGATTGAACAGTTCCCCTGTCCTCACTGTGACTGATCATTTCCCCTGTCCTCTCAGTGAGAGAACAGTTCTCGCGTCCTCTCTGTGATAGAACATTTCCCCTGTACTCACTCTGATAGAACAGTTCCCTCTTTCGAAATGTGATACAACAGTTCTCTTTTCCACACGGTAACAGAAAAGTTCCCTTGTCAACAGTTCCCCCGTCGTCACTGTGATAGAACAGTTCCCCCGTCCTCACTGTGATAGAACAGTTCCCCCGTCGTCACTGTGATAGAAAAGTTCCCCTGTCCTCACTGTGATAGAACACTTCCCCTGTCCTCACTGTGACAGAACAGTTCCACTGTCCTGACAGTGACAGAACAGTTCCCCCGGTCTCACTGTGATAGAACAGTCCCCCTGTCCTCACTGTGATAGAACATTTCCCCCATCCTCACTGTGATAGAACAGTTCCCCTGTCCTCACTGTTATAGAACTGATCTCCCTGTCCTCACTGTGATAGAACAGTTCCCCCGTCCTCATTGTGATGGAACTGATCCCACTGTACTCACTGTGATAGAAGTGATCCCCCTGTCCTCACTGTGATAGAACTCATCCCCAGTCCTCACTGTGATAGAACAGTTTCCCGTCCTCACTGTGATAGAACTGTTCCCCCCGTCCTCTCTGTGACAGAGCAGTTTCCCCGTCCTGTCTTTGACAGAACAGTTTCCCCGTCCTGTCTTTGACAGAACAGTTCCCTCGTCCTCACTGTTATAGAACAGTTCCTCTGTCCTAACTGTGATAGAACAGTTCTTAAGTCCTCACTG
Organism: Mobula birostris; assembly: GCF_030028105.1. Classification (NCBI taxonomy): domain Eukaryota; kingdom Metazoa; phylum Chordata; class Chondrichthyes; order Myliobatiformes; family Myliobatidae; genus Mobula; species Mobula birostris. The sequence continues at coordinate 9,351,063 of NC_092402.1, forward strand.
TCAAAATCAGTTCCCCCGTCCTAACTGTGATAGAACAGTTCCCCCGTCCTCACTGTGACAGAACAGTTCCCCTGTCCTCACTGTGCTAGAGCAATTCCCCTGTACTCACTGTGACAGAACAGTTCAGCTATCCTCAATGTGTTAGAACAGTTTCCCCGTCCTCACTGTGCAGAACAGTTCCCTTGTCCTCACTGTGTTAGAACAGTTCCCCTGTACTCACTGTGATAGAACAGTACCCTCTTTCTAACTGTAATAGAACAGATCCCTTGTCCACACTGTGATAGAACAGTTCCCCCGTCCTCACTGTGACAGAAGAGTTCCCCTGTCCTCACTGTGCTAGAACAATTCCCCTGTACTCACTGTGACAGAACAGTTCAGCTATCCTCAATGTGTTAGAACAGTTCGCCCGTCCTCACTGTGATAGAACAGTTCCCCTGTCCTCACTGTGATAGAACAGTTCCCCTGTCCTCACTGCGATAGAACAGTTCCCCTGTCCACACTGTGATAGAACAGTTCCCCTGTCCTCACTGTGACTGAACATTTCCCCTGTCCTCACTGTGATAGAACAGTTCTCCCGTCCACACTGTGACAGAACAGTTCCCCGTCCTCACTGTGACAAAGCAGTTCCCCTGTTCACACTGTGATAGAACAGCGACCCCGTCCTCGCTGTAAAAGAACATTTCCCCAGTCCACACTCTGATAGAACAGTTCCCCTGTCCTCATTTGACAGAACAGTTCCCCTGTCCTCACTTTGACAGAACAGTTCCCCGTCCTCACTGTGATAGAACAGTTCCCCCGTCCTCACTGTGATAGAACAGTTCCCCTGTCCTCACTGTGATAGGACATTTCACACGTCCTCACTGTGATAGAACAGTTCCCCTGTCCTGACAGTGACAGAACAGTTCCCCCGGTCTCACTGTGATAGAACAGTACCCTTGGCCATACTGTGATAGAACAGTTCCCCCGTCCTCACTGTGATAGAACAGTTCCCCTGTCCTCACTGTGATAGAACAGTTCCCCCGTCCTCATTGTGATGGAACTCATCCCCCTGTCCTCACTGTGATAGAACAGTTCCCCTGTCCTCACTGTGATAGAACAGTTCCCCTGTCCTCACTGTGATAGAACAGTTTCCCTTCCTCACTGTGATAGAACTGTTCCCCCCGTCCTCTCTGTGACAGAACAATTTCCCCGTCCTCTCTGTGACAGAACAGTTCCCCCGTCCTCACTGTTATAGAACAGTTCCCCTGTCCTAACTGTGATAGAACAGTTGCCCCGTCCTAACTGTGATAGAACAGTTCCCATGTGCTCACTGTGATAGAGCAGTTCCCCTGTGCTCACTGTGATAGAGCAGTTCCCCTGTCCTCACTGTCAGAACAGATGCCCTGTCCTCACTGTGATAGAACTGTTCCCCCTGTCCTCACTGTGATAGAACTGTTCCCCCTGTCCTCACTGTGATAGAACTGTTCCCCCGTCCTCTCTGTGACAGAACAGTTCCCCCGTCCTCTCTGTGATGGAACAGTTCCCCTGTCCTAACTGTGGAAGAGCAGTTCCCCTGTCCTTACTGTAACAGAACAGTTCCGCCATCCTCACTGTGATAGACAGTTCCCCAGTACTCACTGTGATACAACAGTTACCAGTCCTCACTGTGATAGAACAGTTCTCACTTCCTCACTGTGATAGAACAGTTTCCCCGTCCTCACTGTGACAGAACAGTTCCTGAGTCCTAACTGTGATAGAACAGTTCCCCTGTCCTCACTGTGATAGAGCAGTTCCCCTGTCCTCACTGTGATGGAGCAGTTCCCCTGTCCTCACTGTCAGAACAGATGCTCTGTCCTCACTGTGATAGAACAGATCCCCAGTACTCACTGTGATAGAACAGTTCCCCCGTCCTCTCTGTGACAGAACAGTTCCCCCGTCCTCTCTGTGACAGAAAAGTTCCCCCGTCCTCACTGTGATAGAAGAGTTCCCCTGTCCTAACAGTGGAAGAACATTTCCCCTGTCTTACTGTAACAGAACAGTTCCCCTGTCCTCACTATGATGGAACAGTTCCCCAGTCCTCACTGTGATAGAACATTTCCCCTGTCTTCACTGTGATAGAACTGTTCCCCCTGTCCTCACTGTGATAGAACAGTTCCCCCGTCCTCTCTGTGACAGAACAGTTCCCCCGTCCTCACTGTGATTGAACAGTTCACCTGTCCTCATTGTGACAGAACAGTTCCCCCATCCTCACTGTGACAGAACAGTTTCCTTGTCGACACTGTGAAAGAACAGTTCACCCGTCCTGACTGATGGGCACATTGCCCTGTCCTCACTGTGATAGAACTGTTCCCCCTGTCCTCACTGTGATAGAACAGTTCCCCCGTCCTCTCTGTGACAGAACAATTCCCCCGTCCTCACTGTGATCGAACAGTTCCCCTGTCCTCACTGTTACAGAACAGTTCCTGAGTCCTTACTGTGAAAGAACAGTTCACCCGTCCTCACTGTGATTGAAACGTTCCCCCGTCCTCACTGTGATAGAACTGTTCCCCCTGTCCTCACTGTGACAGAACAGTTCCCCCGTCCTCACTGTGATAGAACAGTTTCTCCGTCCTCACGGTGACAGAACAGTTCCCCCGCCCTCACTGTGAGAGAACAGTTCCCCTGTCCTCACTGTGATAGAACAGTTCCCCTGTCCTCACTGCGATAGAATTGTTCCCCCGTCCTCACTATGATAGAACATTTCCCCTGTCTTCACTGTGATAGAACAGTTCCCCCTGTCCTCACTGTGATAGAACAGTTCCCCCGTCCTCACACTGATAGAACAGTTCTCATGTCCTAACTGTGATAGTACAGTTCCTCTGTACTCACTGAGAAAGAACAGTTCCCCCATCCTAAATGTGATAGAACAGTTCCCCCGTCCTCACTGTGACAGAACAGATCCCCTGTCCTCACTGTAATAGAACTGTTCCCCCTGTCCTCACTGTGACAGAACAGTTCCCCCGTCCTCACTGTGATAGAAGAGTTCCCCTGTCCTAACCGTGGAAGAACATTTCCCCTGTCTTACTGTAACAGAACAGTTCCCCCGTCCTCACTGTGACAGAACAGTTCCCCTGTCCTAACTATGATAGAACAGTTCTGAAGTCCTCACTGTCAAAAAACAGTTCCCCCGTCCTAACTGTGATAGAACAGTTCCCCCGTCCTCACTGTGACAGAACAGTTCCCCTGCACTCACTGTGACAGAACAGTTCCGCTGTCCTCACTGTGTTAGAACAGTTCCCCTATACTCACTGTGACAGAATAGTACCCTCTTTCTAACTGTGATAGAACAGATCCCTTGTCCGCACTGTGACAGAACAGTTCCCCTGTCCTTTCTGTGACAGAACAGTTGCCCCGTCCTGACTGTGATAGAACAGTTTCCCCGTCCTCACTGTGACAGAACAGTCCTGAGTCCTAACTGTGATAGAACAGTTCCCCTGTCCACACTGTTATACAGCAGTTCCCCTGTCCTCACTGTGCTAGAACAATTCCCCTGTACTCACTGTGACAGAACAGTTCAGCTCTCCTCAATGTGTTAGAACAGTTCCCCCGTCCTCACTGCGATAGAACAGTTCCCCTGTACTCACTGCGATGGAACAGTTCCCCTGTACTCACTGTGACAGAACAGATCCCCTGTCCTCACTGCGATAGAACAGTTCCCCCGTCCTCACTGTGATAGAACAGTTCCCCTGTCCTCACTGCGATAGAACAGTTCCCCCGTCCTCACTGTGATAGAACAGTTCCCCCGTCCCCACTGTGATAGAACAGATCCCCCGTCCTCACTGTGATAGAACAGTTCCCCTGTCCTCACTGTGATAGAACAGTTCCCCCGTCCTCACTGTGATAGAACAGTTCCGCTGTCCTCACTGCAATAGAACATTTCCCCCGTCCTCACTGTGATAGAACAGTTCCCCTGTCCTCACTGTGATAGAACAGTTCCCCTGTCCTCTCTGTGATAGAACAGTTCCCCTGTCCTCACTGTGATAGAGCAGTTCCCCTGTCCTCACTGTCAGAACAGATGCCCTGTCCTCACTGTGATAGAACTGTTCCCCCTGTCCTCACTGTGATAGAACAGTTCCCCTTGTCCTCACTGTGATAGAACAGTTCCCCCGTCCTCACTGTGAAAGAACAGTTCCCCCGTTCTCACTGTGACAGAACAGTTCCCCCGTCCTCTCTATCACAGAACAGTTCCCCTGTCCTCACTGTGATAGAACAGTTCCCCCGTCCTCACAGTGACAGAACAGTTCCCCCGTCCTCACTGTGATAGAACAGTTTCCCATTCATCTCTGTGACAGAACAGCTCCCCCGTCCTCACTGTGATTGAACATTTCCCGTCCTCACTGCGATAGAATTGTTCCCCCTGTCCTCACTGTGATAGAACAGTTCCCCCGTCCTCTCTGTGACAGAACAGTTCCCTCGTCCTCTGTGATAGAACAGTTCCCCTGTCCTCACAGTGACAGAACAGTTCCCCTGTCCTCACAGTGACAGAACAGTTCCCCTGTCCACTCTGTGATAGAACAGATCCCCTGTCCAAACTGTGATATAACAGTTTCCCTGTCCTCACTGTGACAGAACAGTTCCCATTCCTCACTGTGACAGAAGTGATCCCACTGTCCTCACTGTGATAGAACTCATCCCCCTGTCCTCACTGTGATAGAACAGTTCCCGGTCCTCTCTGTGCTAGAACAGTTCCCCTGTCCTGACAGTGACAGAACAGTTCCCCCGGTCTCACTGTGATAGAACAGTACCCTTGGCCATACTGTGATAGAACAGTTCCCCCGTCCTCACTGTGATAGAACAGTTCCCCTGTCCTCAATGTGATAGAACAGTTCCCCCGTCCTCACTGTGATAGAACAGTTTCCCGTCCTCACTGTGATAGAACTGTTCCCCCGTCCTCACAGTGACAGAACAGTTCCCCCGTCCTCACTGTGATAGAACAGTTTCCCATTCATCTCTGTGACAGAACAGCTCCCCCGTCCTCACTGTGATTGAACATTTCCCCTGTCCTCACTGCGATAGAATTGTTCCCCCTGTCCTCACTGTGATAGAACAGTTCCCCCGTCCTCTCTGTGACAGAACAGTTCCCTCGTCCTCACTGTGATAGAACAGTTCCCCTGTCCTCACAGTGACAGAACAGTTCCCCTGTCCTCACAGTGACAGAACAGTTCCCCTGTCCACTCTGTGATAGAACAGATCCCCTGTCCACACTGTGATATAACAGTTTCCCGTCCTCACTGTGATAGAACAGTTTCCCCGTCCTCACTGTGACAGAACAGTTCCTGAGTCCTAACTGTGATAGAACAGTTCCCCTGTCCTCACTGTGATAGAGCAGTTCCCCTGTCCTCACTGTGATGGAGCAGTTCCCCTGTCCTCACTGTCAGAACAGATGCTCTGTCCTCACTGTGATAGAACAGATCCCCAGTACTCACTGTGATAGAACAGTTCCCCTGTGTTCACTGTGATAGAACAGTTCCCCCGTCCTCTCTGTGACAGAACAGTTCCCCCGTCCTCTCTGTGACAGAAAAGTTCCCCCGTCCTCACTGTGATAGAAGAGTTCCCCTGTCCTAACAGTGGAAGAACATTTCCCCTGTCTTACTGTAACAGAACAGTTCCCCTGTCCTCACTATGATGGAACAGTTCCCCAGTCCTCACTGTGATAGAACATTTCCCCTGTCTTCACTGTGATAGAACTGTTCCCCCTGTCCTCACTGTGATAGAACAGTTCCCCCGTCCTCTCTGTGACAGAACAATTCCCCCGTCCTCGCTGTGATAGAAGAGTTCCCCTGTCCTCACTGTTACAGAACAGTTCCTGAGTCCTTACTGTGAAAGAACAGTTCACCCGTCCTCACTGTGATTGAAACGTTCCCCCGTCCTCACTGTGATAGAACTGTTCCCCCTGTCCTCACTGTGACAGAACAGTTCCCCCGTCCTCACTGTGATAGAACAGTTTCTCCGTCCTCACGGTGACAGAACAGTTCCCCCGCCCTCACTGTGAGAGAACTGTTTCCCTGTCCTCACTGTGATAGAATTGTTCCCCCGTCCTCACTGCGATAGAATTGTTCCCCCGTCCTCACTATGATAGAACATTTCCCCTGTCTTCACTGTGATAGAACTGTTCCCCCTGTCCTCACGCTGATAGAACAGTTCTCATGTCCTAACTGTGATAGTACAGTTCCTCTGTACTCACTGAGAAAGAACAGTTCCCCCATCCTAAATGTGATAGAACAGTTCCCCCGTCCTCACTGTGACAGAACAGATCCCCTGTCCTCACTGTAATAGAACTGTTCCCCCTGTCCTCACTGTGACAGAACAGTTCCCCCGTCCTCACTGTGATAGAAGAGTTCCCCTGTCCTAACCGTGGAAGAACATTTCCCCTGTCTTACTGTAACAGAACAGTTCCCCCGTCCTCACTGTGACAGAACAGTTCCCCTGTCCTAACTATGATAGAACAGTTCTGAAGTCCTCACTGTCAAAAAACAGTTCCCCCGTCCTAACTGTGATAGAACAGTTCCCCCGTCCTCACTGTGACAGAACAGTTCCCCTGCACTCACTGTGACAGAACAGTTCCGCTGTCCTCACTGTGACAGAACAGTTCTCCTGTACTCACTGTGACAGAACATTTCCACCGTCCTCACTGTGACAGAACAGTTCCCCTGTCCTCACTGTGTTAGAACAGTTCCCCTATACTCACTGTGACAGAATAGTACCCTCTTTCTAACTGTGATAGAACAGATCCCTTGTCCGCACTGTGACAGAACAGTTCCCCTGTCCTTTCTGTGACAGAACAGTTGCCCCGTCTTGACTGTGATAGAACAGTTTCCCCGTCCTCACTGTGACAGAACAGTCCTGAGTCCTAACTGTGATAGAACAGATCCCCTGTCCACACTGTTATACAGCAGTTCCCCTGTCCTCACTGTGCTAGAACAATTCCCCTGTACTCACTGTGACAGAACAGTTCAGCTCTCCTCAATGTGTTAGAACAGTTCCCCCGTCCTCACTGCGATAGCACAGTTCCCCTGTACTCACTGCGATGGAACAGTTCCCCTGTACTCACTGTGACAGAACAGATCCCCTGTCCTCACTGCGATAGAACAATTCCCCCGTCCTCACTGTGATAGAACAGTTCCCCTGTCCTCACTGCGATAGAACAGTTCCCCCGTCCTCACTGTGATAGAACAGTTCCCCCGTCCCCACTGTGATAGAACAGATCCCCCGTCCTCACTGTGATAGAACAGTTCCCCTGTCCTCACTGTGATAGAACAGTTCCCCCGTCCTCACTGTGATAGAACAGTTCCGCTGTCCTCACTGCAATAGAACATTTCCCCCGTCCTCACTGTGATAGAACAGTTCCCCTGTCCTCACTGTGATAGAACAGTTCCCCTGTCCTCTCTGTGATAGAACAGTTCCCCCGTCCTCACTGTGATAGAACAGTTCCCCTGTCCTCACTGCGATAGAACAGTTCCCCCGGTCTCACTGTGATGGAACAGTTCCCTTGGCCAAACTGTGATGGAACAGTTCCCCCGTCCTCACTGTGATTGAACAGTTCCCCCGTCCCCACTGTGATGGAACATTTCCCCCATCCTCACTGTGATAGAACCGTTCCCCGGTCCTCACTGTTATAGAACAGTTCCCCCTTCCTCACTGTTATAGAACTGATCCCCCTGTCCTCACTGTGATAGAACAGTTCCCCCGTCCTCATTGTGATGGAACTGATCCCCCTGTCCTCACTCTGACAGAAGTGATCCCCCTGTCCTCACTGTGATTGAACTCATCCCCCTGTCCTCACTGTGATAGAACAGTTCCCCTGTCCTCACTGTGATAGAACAGTTCCCCCTGTCCTCACTGTGATAGAACAGTTTCCCGTCCTCACTGTGATAGAACTGTTCCCCCCGTCCTCTCTGTGACAGAACAGTTTCCCCGTCCTCTCTTTGACTGAACAGTTCCCTCGTCCTCACTGTTATAGAACAGTTCCCCTGTCCTAACTGTGATAGAACAGTTCTTAAGTCCTCACTGTCAAAATCAGTTCCCTCGTCCTCACTGTGACTGAACAGTTCCCCTGTCCTCAGTGTGCTAGAACAATTCCCCTGTACTCACTGTGACAGAACAGTTCAGCTATCCTCAATGTGTTAGAACAGTTCCCCCGTCCTCACTGTGACAGAACAGTTCCCTTGTCCTCACTGTGTTAGAACAGTTCCCCTGTACTCACTGTGATAGAACAGTACCCTCTTTCTAACTGTAATAGAACAGATCCCTTGTCCACACTGTGACAGAACAGTTCCCCTGTCTTTTCTGTGACAGAACAGTTGCCCCGTCCTAACTGTGATAGAACAGTTCCCCTGTCCTCACTGTCAGAACAGATGCCCTGTCCTCTCTGTGATAGAACAGTTCCCCTGTCCTAACTGTGGAAGAGCAGTTCCCCTGTCCTTACTGTAACAGAACAGTTCCGCCATCCTCACTGGGATAGAACAGTTCCCCAGTCCTCGCTGTGATAGAACAGTTCCCCTGTCCTCACTGTGATAGAACAGTTCCCCTGTCCTCACTGTGAGAGAACAGATCCCCTGTCCTCACTGTGATAGAACAGTTCCTCTGTCCTCACTGTGATAGAACAGTTCCCCGGTCCTCACTGTGACAGAACAGTTCCCCAGTCATCACTGTGATAGAACAGTTCCCCTGTCCTAATTGTGATAGAATACTTCTACCCATCGTCGCTGTGATGGAACAGTTCCCCCGTCCTAACTGTGATAGAACAGTTTCTCCGTCCTCACTGTGACAGAACAGTTCCCCTGTCCTCACTGTGATAGAACAGTTCCCCTGTCCTCACTGTGACTGATCATTTCCCCTGTCCTCACAGTGAGAGAACAGTTCTCGCGTCCTCTCTGTGATAGAACATTTCCCCTTTACTCACTCTGATAGAACAGTTCCCTCTTTCGAAATGTGATACAACAGTTCTCTTTTCCACACGGTGACAGAAAAGTTCCCTTGTCCTCTCTGTGACAGAACAGTTCCCCCGTCGTCACTGTGATAGAACAGTTCCCCTGTACTCACTGTGACAGAACAGTTCCACTGTCCTGACAGTGACAGAACAGTTCCCCTGGTCTCACTGTGATAGAACAGTTCCCTTGGCCACACTGTGATAGAACAGTTCCCCCGTCCCCACTTTGATAGAACAGTCCCCCTGTCCTCACTGTGATAGAACAGTTCCCCTGTCTTCACTGTGATAGAACAGTTTCCCGTCCTCTTTGTGATAGAACTGTTCGCCCTGTCCTCACTGTGACAGAACAGCTTCCCATTCCTGTCTGTGACAGAACAGCTCCCCCGTCCTCACTGTGATAGAACAGTTCCCCCGTCCACACTGTGACAGAACAGTTCCCCCGTCCTCGCTGTAATAGAACATTTCCCCAGTCCACACTCTGATAGAACAGTTCCCCTGTCCTCACTTTGACAGAAGAGTTCCCTGTCCTCACTGTGATAGAACACTTCCCCTGTCCTAACTGTGATAGGACATTTCACACGTCCTCACTGTGATAGAACAGTTCCCCTGTCGTCACTGTGATAGAACAGTTCCCCCCGTCTCACTGTGATAGAACAGTTCACCCGTCCTCACTGTGATAGAACAGTTCGCTTGGCCACACTGTGACAGAACAGTTCCCCCGTCCTCACTGTGAAAAAACAGTTCCCCCATCCTAACTGTGATAGAACAGTTCCCCTATCCTCACTGTGACAGAACAGTTCCCCTGTCCTCACTGTGATAGAATACTTCTACCCATCCTCGCTGTGATGGAACAGTTCCCCCGTCGTAACTGTGATAGAACAGTTTCTCCGTCCTCACAGTGACAGAACAGTTCCCCCGTTCTCACGGTGATAGAACAGTTCCCCTGTCCTCACTGTGACTGATCATTTCCCCTGTCCTCACAGTGAGAGAACAGTTCTCGCGTCCTCTCTGTGATAGAACAGTTCCCCTGTACTCACGCTGATAGAACAGTTCCCTCTTTCGAAATGTGATACAACAGTTCTCTTTTCCACACGGTGACAGAAAAGTTCCCTTGTCCTCTCTGTGACAGAACAGTTCCCCCGTCGTCACTGTGATAGAACAATTCCCCCGTCCTCACTGTGATAGAACACTTCCCCTGTCCTAACTGTGGAAGAGCAGTTCCCCTGTCCTTACTGTAACAGAACAGTTCCGCCATCCTCACTGTGATAGAACAGTTCCCCAGTACTCACTGTGATAGAACAGTTCCCCCGTCCTCACTGTGATAGAACAGTTCCCCCGTCCTGTCTGTGACAGAACAGTTCCCCCGTCCTGTCTGTGACAGAACAGTTGCCCCGTCCTCACTGTGATTGAACAGTTCCCCTGTCCTCACTGTGACAGAAAAGTTACCCGTGCTCACTGTGATAGAACAGTTCCCACTTCCTCTCTGTGACAGAACAGTTCCCCCGGTCTCACACTGATAGAACAGTTCTCATGTCCTAACTGTGATAGTACAGTTCCTCTGTACTCACTGAGAAAGAACAGTTCCCCCGTCCTAAATGTGATAGAACAGTTCCCCCGTCCTCACTGTGATAGAACAGATCCCCTGTCCTCACTGTAATAGAACTGTTCCCCCTGTCCTCACTGTGATAGAACAGTTCCCCCGTCCTCTCTGTGACAGAAAAGTTCCCCCGTCCTCACTGTGATAGAAGAGTTCCCCTGTCCTAACCGTGGAAGAACATTTCCCCTGTCTTACTGTAACAGAACAGTTCCCCCGTCCTCACTGTGACAGAACAGTTCCCCTGTCCTAACTATGATAGAACAGTTCTTAAGTCCTCACTGTCAAAAAACAGTTCCCCTGTCCTCACTGTGATAGAACAGTTCCCCCGTCCTCACTGTGACAGAACAGTTCCCCCATCCTCACTGTGATAGAACAGTTCCCCTGTCCTCACTGTGATAGAACAGTTCCCCCGTCCCCACTGTGATAGAACATTTCCCCCATCCTCACTGTGATAGAACAGTTCCCCTGTCCTCACTGTTATAGAACTGATCCCCCTGTCCTCACTGTGATAGAACAGTTCCCCCGTCCTCATTGTGATGGAACTGATCCCCCTGTCCTCACTGTGATAGAAGTGATCCCCCTGTCCTCACTGTGATAGAACTCATCCCCCTGTCCTCACTGTGATAGAACAGTTCCCCCGTCCTCATTGTGATGGAACTGATCCCCCTGTCCTCACTGTGATAGAACAGTTCCGCTGTCCTCACTGTGACAGAACAGTTCCCTTGTCCTCAGTGTGATAGAACAGTTCCCCCGTCCTCACTGTGATAGAACAGTTCCCCTGTCCTCACTGCGATAGAACAGTTCCCCCGTCCTCACTGTGATAGAACAGTTCCCCCGTCCTCACTGTGATATAACAGTTCCGCTGTCCTCACTGTGATAGAACAGTTCCCCTGTCCTCACTGTGATAGAACAGTTCCCCGTCCTCACTGTGATAGAACTGTGCCCCCTGTCCTCACTGTGATAGAACAGTTCCCCGTCCTCACTGTGATAGAACTGTGCCCCCTGTCCTCACCGTGATAGAACAGTTTCCCATTCATCTCTGTGACAGAACAGCTCCCCCGTCCTCACTGTGATTGAACATTTCCCCTGTCCTTACTGCGATAGAATTGTTCCCCCTGTCCTCACTGTGATAGAACAGTTCCCCTGTCCTCTCTGTGATAGAACAGATCCCCTGTCCACACTGTGATATAACAGTTTCCCTGTCCTCACTGTGACAGAACATTTCCCCCGTCCTCACTGTGATAGAACAGTTCCCCTGTCCTGACAGTGACAGAACAGTTCCCCCGGTCTCACTGTGATAGAACAGTACCCTTGGCCAAACTGAAATAGAACAGTTCCCCCATCCTCACTGTGACAGAACAGTTCCTCTGTACTCACTGTGATAGAACAGTTCCCCTGTCCTCACTGTGATAGAAAAGTTCCCCCGTCCTCATTGTGATGGAACTGATACCCCTGTCCTCACTGTGATAGAAGTGATGCCCATGTCCTCACTGTGATAGAACAGTTCCCCTGTCCTCACTGTGACAGAACAGTTTCCCTGTCCTCACTGTGATAGAACAGTTCCCCCGTCCCCACTGTGATAGAACAGTTCCCCCGTCCCCACTGTGATAGAACAGTTCCCCCGTCCTCACTGTGATAGAACAGTTCCCCTGTCCTCACTGTGATAGAACATTTCCCCTGTCCTCACTGTGATAGAACAGTTCCCCTGTCCTTACTGCGATAGAATTGTTTCCCCTGTCCTCACTGTGATAGAACAGTTCCCCCGTCCTCTCTGTGACAGAACAATTCCCCCGTCCTCACTGTGACAGAACAGTTCCCCTGTCCTCACAGTGACAGAACAGTTCCCCTGTCCTCACTGTTATAGAACTGATCCCCTGTCCTCACTGTGATAGAACAGTTCCCCCGTCCTCACTGCGATAGAACAGTTCCCCCGGTCTCACTGTGATGGAACAGTTCCCTTGGCCAAACTGTGATAGAACAGTTCCCACGTGCTCACTGTGATAGAACATTTCCCCCATCCTCACTGTGATAGAACAGTTCCCCCATCCTCACTGTTATAGAACTGATCCCCTGTCCTCACTGTGATAGAACAGTTCCCCCGTCCTCATTGTGATGGAACTGATCCCCCTGTCCTCACTGTGATAGAAGTGATCCCCCTGTCCTCACTGTGATAGAACAGTTCCCCTGTCCTCACTGTGATAGAACAGTTTCCCGTCCTCTCTGTGACAGAACAGTTTCCCCGTCCTCTCCTTGACAGAACAGTTCCGTCGTCCTCACTGTGATAGAACAGTTCCCCTGTCCTCACTGTGACAGAACAGTACCCCCGTCCTCACTGTGATAGAACAGTTCCCCTGTCCTCTCTGTGATAGAACAGTTCCTCCTGTCCTCACTGTGATAGAACAGTTCCCCTGACCTCTCTGTGATAGAACAGTTCCCCTGTCCTCACTGCGATAGAACAGTTCCCCCGGTCTCACTGTGATGGAACAGTTCCCTTGGCCAAACTGTGATAGAACAGTTCCCCCGTCCTCACTGTGATAGAACAGTTCCCCCGTCCCCACTGTGATAGAACATTTCCCCCATCCTCACTGTGATAGAACAGTTCCCCTGTCCTCACTGTTATAGAACTGATCCCCCTGTCCTCACTGTGATAGAACAGTTCCCCTGTCCTCATTGTGATGGAACTGATCCCCCTGTCCTCACTGTGATAGAAGTGATCCCCCTGTCCTCACTGTGATAGAACTCATCCCCCGTCCTCACTGAGATAGAACAGTTCCCCTGTCCTCACTGTGATAGAACAGTTCCCCTGTCCTCACTGTGACAGAACAGTTTCCCGTCCTCACTGTGATAGAACTGTTCCCCCCGTCCTCTGTGACAGAACATTTTTCCCGTCCTTTCTTTGACAGAACAGTTCCCTCGTCCTCACTGTTATAGAACAGTTCCCCTGTCCTAACTGTGATAGAACAGTTCTTAAGTCCTCACTGTCAAAATCAGTTCCCCCGTCCTAACTGTGCTAGAACAGTTCCCCCGTCCTCACTGTGACAGAACAGTTCCCCCATCCTCACTGTGATAGAACAGTTCCCCTGTCCTCACTGTGATAGAACAGTTCCCCCGTCCTCACTGTGATAGAACAGTTCCCCCGTCCTCACTGTGTTAGAACCGTTCCCCTGTACTCACTGTGATAGAACAGTTCCCCCGTCCTCACTGTGACAGAACAGTTCCCCCATCCTCACTGTGATAGAACAGTTCCCCTGTCCTCACTGTGATAGAACAGTTCCCCCGTCCTCACTGTGATAGAACAGTTCCGCTGTCCTCACTGCGATAGCACAGTTCCCCCGTCCTCACTGTGATAGAACAGTTCCCCTGTCCTCACTGTGTTAGAACAGTTCCCCTGTACTCACTATGATAGAACAGTACCCTCTTTCTAACTGTGATAGAACAGATCCCTTGTCCGCACTGTGACAGAACAGTTCCCCTGTCCTTTCTGTGACAGAACAGTTGCCCCGTCCTCACTGTGATAGAACAGTTCCCCTGTACTCACTGTGACAGAACAGTTCCCTTGTCCTCACTGTGATAGAACAGTTCCCCCGTCCTCACTGTGACAGAACAGTTCCCCCATCCTCACTGTGATAGAACAGTTCCCCTGTCCTCACTGTGATAGAACAGTTCCCCCGTCCCCACTGTGATAGAACATTTCCCCCATCCTCACTGTGATAGAACAGTCCCCTGTCCTCACTGTTATAGAACTGATCCCCCTGTCCTCACTGTGATAGAACAGTTCCCCCGTCCTCATTGTGATGGAACTGATCCCCCTGTCCTCACTGTGATAGAAGTGATCCCCCTGTCCTCACTGTGATAGAACTCATCCCCCTGTCCTCACTGTGATAGAACAGTTCCCCCGTCCTCATTGTGATGGAACTGATCCCCCTGTCCTCACTGTGATAGAACAGTTCCGCTGTCCTCACTGTGACAGAACAGTTCCCTTGTCCTCACTGTGATAGAACAGTTCCCCCGTCCTCACTGTGATAGAACAGTTCCCCTGTCCTCACTGCGATAGAACAGTTCCCCCGTCCTCACTGTGATAGAACAGTTCCCCCGTCCTCACTGTGATATAACAGTTCCGCTGTCCTCACTGTGATAGAACAGTTCCCCGTCCTCACTGTGATAGAACTGTGCCCCCTGTCCTCACCGTGATAGAACAGTTTCCCATTCATCTCTGTGACAGAACAGCTCCCCCGTCCTCACTGTGATTGAACATTTCCCCTGTCCTTACTGCGATAGAATTGTTCCCCCTGTCCTCACTGTGATAGAACAGTTCCCCTGTCCTCTCTGTGATAGAACAGATCCCCTGTCCACACTGTGATATAACAGTTTCCCTGTCCTCACTGTGACAGAACATTTCCCCCGTCCTCACTGTGATAGAACAGTTCCCCTGTCCTGACAGTGACAGAACAGTTCCCCCGGTCTCACTGTGATAGAACAGTACCCTTGGCCAAACTGAAATAGAACAGTTCCCCCATCCTCACTGTGACAGAACAGTTCCTCTGTACTCACTGTGATAGAACAGTTCCCCTGTCCTCACTGTTATAGAACTGATCCCCCTGTCCTCACTGTCATAGAAAAGTTCCCCCGTCCTCATTGTGATGGAACTGATCCCCCTGTCCTCACTGTGATAGAAGTGATGCCCCTGTCCTCACTGTGATGGAACTCATCCCCCTGTCCTCACTCTGATAGAACAGTTCCCCTGTCCTCACTGTGATAGAACAGTTCCCCTGTCCTCACTGTGATAGAACAGTTTCCCGTCCTCACTGTGATAGAACAGTTCCCCGGTCCTCACTGTTATACAACAGTTCCCCTGTCCTCACTGTTATAGAACTGATCCCCCTGTCCTCACTGTTATAGAACTGATCCCCCTGTCCTCACTGTGATAGAAGTGATCCCCCTGTCCTCACTGTGATAGAACTCATCCCCCTGTCCTCACTGTGATAGAACAGATCCCCCGTCCTCATTGTGATGGAACTTATCCCCCTGTCCTCACTGTGATAGAACAGTTCCCCTGTCCTCACTGTGACAGAACAGTTTCCCTGTCCTCACTGTGATAGAACAGTTCCCCCGTCCCCACTGTGATAGAACAGTTCCCCCGTCCCCACTGTGATAGAACAGTTCCCCCGTCCTCACTGTGATAGAACAGTTCCCCTGTCCTCACTGTGATAGAACATTTCCCCTGTCCTCACTGTGATAGAACAGTTCCCTTGGCCAAACTGTGATAGAACAGTTCCCCCGTCCTCACTGTGATAGAACAGTTCCCCCGTCCCCACTGTGATAGAACATTTCCCCCATCCTCACTGTGATAGAACAGTTCCCCTGTCCTCACTGTTATAGAACTGATCCCCCTGTCCTCACTGTGATAGAACAGTTCCCCTGTCCTCATTGTGATGGAACTGATCCCCCTGTCCTCACTGTGATAGAAGTGATCCCCCTGTCCTCACTGTGATAGAACTCATCCCCCGTCCTCACTGAGATAGAACAGTTCCCCTGTCCTCACTGTGATAGAACAGTTCCCCTGTCCTCACTGTGACAGAACAGTTTCCCGTCCTCACTGTGATAGAACTGTTCCCCCCGTCCTCTGTGACAGAACATTTTCCCCGTCCTTTCTTTGACAGAACAGTTCCCTCGTCCTCACTGTTATAGAACAGTTCCCCTGTCCTAACTGTGATAGAACAGTTCTTAAGTCCTCACTGTCAAAATCAGTTCCCCCGTCCTAACTGTGCTAGAACAGTTCCCCCGTCCTCACTGTGACAGAAAGGTTCCCCCATCCTCACTGTGTTAGAACCGTTCCCCTGTACTCACTGTGATAGAACAGTTCCCCCGTCCTCACTGTGACAGAACAGTTCCCCCGTCCTCACTGTGATAGAACAGTTCCCCTGTCCTCACTGTGATAGAACAGTTCCCCCGTCCTCACTGTGATAGAACAGTTCCGCTGTCCTCACTGCGATAGCACAGTTCCCCCGTCCTCACTGTGATAGAACAGTTCCCCTGTCCTCACTGTGATAGAACAGTTCCCCCGTCCCCACTGTGATAGAACAGTTCCCCTGTCCTCTCTGTGATAGAACAGTTCCCCTGTCCTCACTGTGATAGAACAGTTCCCCTGTCCTCTCTGTGATAGAACAGTTCCCCCATCCTCACTGTGATAGAACAGTTCCCCTGTCCTCACTGCGATAGAACAGTTCCCCCGGTCTTACTGTGATGGAACAGTTCCCTTGGCCAAACTGTGATAGAACAGTTCCCCTGTCCTCACTGTGATAGAACAGTTCCCCTGTCTTCACTGTGATAGATCAGTTCCCCTGTACTCACTGTGATAGAACAGTTCCCCTGTCCTCAATGTTATAGAACACTTCCCCCGTCCTCACTGTTATAGAACTGATCCCCCTGTCCTCACTGTGATAGAACAGTTCCCCCGTCCTCATTGTGATGGAACTGATCCCCCTGTCCTCACTCTGATAGAATTGATCCCCCTGTCCTCACTCTGATAGAACTCATCCCCCTGTCCTCACTGTGATAGAACAGTTCCCCTGTCCTCACTGTGATAGAACAGTTCCCCTGTCCTCACTGTGATATAACAGTTTCCCGTCCTCACTGTGATAGAACTTTTCCCCCCGACCTCTCTGTGACAGAACAGTTTCCCCGTCCTCTCTTTGACTGAACAGTTCCCTCGTCCTCACTGTTATAGAACAGTTCCCCTGTCCTAACTGTGATAGAACAGTTCTTAAGTCCTCACTGTCAAAATCAGTTCCCTCGTCCTGTGATAGAACAGTTCCCCCGTCCTCACTGTGACAGAACAGTTCCCCTGTCCTCACTGTGCTAGAACAATTCCCCTGTACTCACTGTGACAGAACAGTTCAGCTATCCTCAATGTGTTAGAACAGTTCCCCCGTCCTCACAGTGACAGAACAGTTCCCTTGTCGTCACTGTATTAGAACAGTTCCCCTGTACTCACTGTGATAGAACAGTACCCTCTTTCTAACTGTAATAGAACATATCCCTTGTCCACACTGTGACAGAACAGTTCCCCTGTCTTTTCTGTGACAGAACAGTTGCCCCATCCTAACTGTGATAGAACAGTTCCCCTGTCCTCACTGTGATAGAACAGTTCCCCTGTCCTCACTGTCAGAGCAGATGCCCTGTCCTCACTGTGATAGAACAGATCCCCTGTCCTCACTGTGATAGAACAGTTCCCCTGTCCTCACTGTGATAGAACAGTTCCCCCGTCCTCACTGTGACTGAACAGTTCCCCTGTCCTCACTGTGATAGAACAGTTCCCCTGTCCTAATTGTGATAGAATACTTATACCCATCCTCGCTGTGATGGAACAGTTCCCCCGTCGTAACTGTGATAGAACAGTTTCTCCGTCCTCACTGTGACAGAACAGTTCCCCTGTTCTCACTGTGATAGAACAGTTCCCCCGTCCTCACTGTGATAGAACAGTTCCCCTGTCCTCACTGTGCTAGAAAAATTCCCCTGTACTCACTGTGACAGAACAGTTCAGCTATCCTCAATGTGTTAGAACAGTTCCCCCGTCCTCACTGTGACAGAACAGTTCCATTGTCCTCACTGTGATAGAACAGTTCCCCCGTCCTCACTGTGATAGAACAGTTCCCCTGTCCTCACTGTGATAGAACAGTTTCCCGTCCTCACTGTAATAGAACTATTCCCCCCGTCCTCTCTGTGATACAATTGTTCTCACTTCCTCACTGTGATAGAACAGTTTCCCCTGTCCTTACTGTCATAGAACAGTTCCCCCATCCTCTCTGTGATAGAACAGTTCCCCTGACCTCTCTGTGATAGAACAGTTCCCCTGTCCTCACTGCGATAGAACAGTTCCCCCGTCCTCACTGCGATAGAACAGTTCCCCCGTCCTCCCTGCGATCGAACTGTTCCCCCGTCCTCACTGCGATAGCACATTTCCCCCGTCCTCACTGTGATAGAACAGTTCCCCTGTCCTCACTGCGATAGAACAGTTCCCCCGTCCTCACTGTGATAGAACAGTTCCCCCGTCCTCACTGTGATATAACAGTTCCGCTGTCCTCACTGTGATAGAACAGTTCCCCGTCCTCACTGTGATAGAACTGTGCCCCCTGTCCTCACCGTGATAGAACAGTTTCCCATTCATCTCTGTGACAGAACAGCTCCCCCGTCCTCACTGTGATTGAACATTTCCCCTGTCCTTACTGCGATAGAATTGTTCCCCCTGTCCTCACTGTGATAGAACAGTTCCCCTGTCCTCTCTGTGATAGAACAGATCCCTTGTCCACACTGTGATATAACAGTTTCCCTGTCCTCACTGTGACAGAACATTTCCCCCGTCCTCACTGTGATAGAACAGTTCCCCTGTCCTGACAGTGACAGAACAGTTCCCCCGGTCTCACTGTGATAGAACAGTACCCTTGGCCAAACTGAAATAGAACAGTTCCCCCATCCTCACTGTGACAGAACAGTTCCTCTGTACTCACTGTGATAGAACAGTTCCCCTGTCCTCACTGTTATAGAACTGATCCCCCTGTCCTCACTGTGATAGAAAAGTTCCCCCGTCCTCATTGTGATGGAACTGATCCCCCTGTCCTCACTGTGATAGAAGTGATGCCCCTGTCCTCACTGTGATGGAACTCATCCCCCTGTCCTCACTCTGATAGAACAGTTCCCCTGTCCTCACTGTGATAGAACAGTTCCCCTGTCCTCACTGTGATAGAACAGTTTCCCGTCCTCACTGTGATAGAACAGTTCCCCGGTCCTCACTGTTATACAACAGTTCCCCTGTCCTCACTGTTATAGAACTGATCCCCCTGTCCTCACTGTTATAGAACTGATCCCCCTGTCCTCACTGTGATAGAAGTGATCCCCCTGTCCTCACTGTGATAGAACTCATCCCCCTGTCCTCACTGTGATAGAACAGATGCCCCGTCCTCATTGTGATGGAACTTATCCCCCTGTCCTCACTGTGATAGAACAGTTCCCCTGTCCTCACTGTGACAGAACAGTTTCCCTGTCCTCACTGTGATAGAACAGTTCCCCCGTCCCCACTGTGATAGAACAGTTCCCCCGTCCCCACTGTGATAGAACAGTTCCCCCGTCCTCACTGTGATAGAACAGTTCCCCTGTCCTCACTGTGATAGAACATTTCCCCTGTCCTCACTGTGATAGAACAGTTCCCTTGGCCAAACTGTGATAGAACAGTTCCCCCGTCCTCACTGTGATAGAACAGTTCCCCCGTCCCCACTGTGATAGAACATTTCCCCCATCCTCACTGTGATAGAACAGTTCCCCTGTCCTCACTGTTATAGAACTGATCCCCCTGTCCTCACTGTGATAGAACAGTTCCCCTGTCCTCATTGTGATGGAACTGATCCCCCTGTCCTCACTGTGATAGAAGTGATCCCCCTGTCCTCACTGTGATAGAACTCATCCCCCGTCCTCACTGAGATAGAACAGTTCCCCTGTCCTCACTGTGATAGAACAGTTCCCCTGTCCTCACTGTGACAGAACAGTTTCCCGTCCTCACTGTGATAGAACTGTTCCCCCCGTCCTCTGTGACAGAACATTTTCCCCGTCCTTTCTTTGACAGAACAGTTCCCTCGTCCTCACTGTTATAGAACAGTTCCCCTGTCCTAACTGTGATAGAACAGTTCTTAAGTCCTCACTGTCAAAATCAGTTCCCCCGTCCTAACTGTGCTAGAACAGTTCCCCCGTCCTCACTGTGACAGAAAAGTTCCCCCATCCTCACTGTGTTAGAACCGTTCCCCTGTACTCACTGTGATAGAACAGTTCCCCCGTCCTCACTGTGACAGAACAGTTCCCCCGTCCTCACTGTGATAGAACAGTTCCCCTGTCCTCACTGTGATAGAACAGTTCCCCCGTCCTCACTGTGATAGAACAGTTCCGCTGTCCTCACTGCGATAGCACAGTTCCCCCGTCCTCACTGTGATAGAACAGTTCCCCTGTCCTCACTGTGATAGAACAGTTCCCCCGTCCCCACTGTGATAGAACAGTTCCCCTGTCCTCTCTGTGATAGAACAGTTCCCCTGTCCTCACTGTGATAGAACAGTTCCCCTGTCCTCTCTGTGATAGAACAGTTCCCCCATCCTCACTGTGATAGAACAGTTCCCCTGTCCTCACTGCGATAGAACAGTTCCCCCGGTCTTACTGTGATGGAACAGTTCCCTTGGCCAAACTGTGATAGAACAGTTCCCCTGTCCTCACTGTGATAGAACAGTTCCCCTGTCTTCACTGTGATAGATCAGTTCCCCTGTACTCACTGTGATAGAACAGTTCCCCTGTCCTCAATGTTATAGAACACTTCCCCCGTCCTCACTGTTATAGAACTGATCCCCCTGTCCTCACTGTGATAGAACAGTTCCCCCGTCCTCATTGTGATGGAACTGATCCCCCTGTCCTCACTCTGATAGAATTGATCCCCCTGTCCTCACTCTGATAGAACTCATCCCCCTGTCCTCACTGTGATAGAACAGTTCCCCTGTCCTCACTGTGATAGAACAGTTCCCCTGTCCTCACTGTGATATAACAGTTTCCCGTCCTCACTGTGATAGAACTTTTCCCCCCGACCTCTCTGTGACAGAACAGTTTCCCCGTCCTCTCTTTGACTGAACAGTTCCCTCGTCCTCACTGTTATAGAACAGTTCCCCTGTCCTAACTGTGATAGAACAGTTCTTAAGTCCTCACTGTCAAAATCAGTTCCCTCGTCCTGTGATAGAACAGTTCCCCCGTCCTCACTGTGACAGAACAGTTCCCCTGTCCTCACTGTGCTAGAACAATTCCCCTGTACTCACTGTGACAGAACAGTTCAGCTATCCTCAATGTGTTAGAACAGTTCCCCCGTCCTCACAGTGACAGAACAGTTCCCTTGTCGTCACTGTATTAGAACAGTTCCCCTGTACTCACTGTGATAGAACAGTACCCTCTTTCTAACTGTAATAGAACATATCCCTTGTCCACACTGTGACAGAACAGTTCCCCTGTCTTTTCTGTGACAGAACAGTTGCCCCATCCTAACTGTGATAGAACAGTTCCCCTGTCCTCACTGTGATAGAACAGTTCCCCTGTCCTCACTGTCAGAGCAGATGCCCTGTCCTCACTGTGATAGAACAGATCCCCTGTCCTCACTGTGATAGAACAGTTCCCCTGTCCTCACTGTGATAGAACAGTTCCCCCGTCCTCACTGTGACTGAACAGTTCCCCTGTCCTCACTGTGATAGAACAGTTCCCCTGTCCTAATTGTGATAGAATACTTATACCCATCCTCGCTGTGATGGAACAGTTCCCCCGTCGTAACTGTGATAGAACAGTTTCTCCGTCCTCACTGTGACAGAACAGTTCCCCTGTTCTCACTGTGATAGAACAGTTCCCCCGTCCTCACTGTGATAGAACAGTTCCCCTGTCCTCACTGTGCTAGAAAAATTCCCCTGTACTCACTGTGACAGAACAGTTCAGCTATCCTCAATGTGTTAGAACAGTTCCCCCGTCCTCACTGTGACAGAACAGTTCCCCTGTCCTCACTGTGATAGAACAGTTCCCCTGTTCTCACTGTGATAGAACAGTTTCCCGTCCTCACTGTAATAGAACTATTCCCCCCGTCCTCTCTGTGATACAATTGTTCTCACTTCCTCACTGTGATAGAACAGTTTCCCCTGTCCTTACTGTCATAGAACAGTTCCCCCATCCTCTCTGTGATAGAACAGTTCCCCTGACCTCTCTGTGATAGAACAGTTCCCCTGTCCTCACTGCGATAGAACAGTTCCCCCGTCCTCACTGCGATAGAACAGTTCCCCCGTCCTCCCTGCGATCGAACTGTTCCCCCGTCCTCACTGCGATAGCACATTTCCCCCGTCCCCACTGTGATAGAACAGTTCCCCCGTCCTCACTGTGATAGAACAGTTCCCCGTCCCCACTGTGATAGAACATTTCCCCCATCCTCACTGTGATAGAACAGTTCCCCTATCCTCACTGTGATAGAACAGTTCCCCCGTCCTCATTGTGATGGAACTGATCCCCCTGTATTCACTGTGATAGAAGTGATCCCCCTGTCCTCACTGTGATAGAACAGTTCCCCTGTCCTCACTGTGATAGAACAGTTTCCCGTCCCCACTGTGATAGAAAAGTTCCCCCATCCTCACTGTGATAGAACAGTTCCCCTGTCCTCACTGTGATAGAACAGCTCCCCTGTCCTCACTGTGATAGAACAGTTCCCCCGTCCTCATTGTGATGGAACTGATCCCCCTGTCCTCACTGTGATAGAAGTGATGCCCCTGTCCTCACTGTGATGGAACTCATCCCCTTGTCCTCACTGTGATAGAACAGTTCCCCTGTCCTCACTGTGATAGAACAGTTCCCCTGTCCTCACTGTGATAGAACAGTTTCCCGTCCTCACTGTGATAGAACTGTTCCCCCGTCCTCTCTGTGATACAATTGTTCTCACTTCCTCACTGTGATACAACAGTTCCCCTGTCCTCACTGTGATAGAACAGTACCCTCTTTCTAACTGTAATAGAACAGATCCCTTGTCCACACTGTGACAGAACAGTTCCCCTATCTTTTCTGTGACAGAACAGTTGCCCCGTCCTAACTGTGATAGAACAGTTCCCCTGTCCTCACTGTGATAGAACAGTTCCCCTGTGCTCACTTTCAGAACAGATGCCCTGTCCTCACTGTGATAGAACAGATCCCCTGTCCTCACTGTGATAGAGCTGTTCCCCCTGTCCTCACTGTGATAGAACAGTTCCCCCGTTCTCTCTGTGACAGAACAGTTCCCCCGTCCTCTCTGTGATAGAACAGTTCCCCTGTCCTAACTGTGGAAGAGCAGTTCCCCTGTCCTTACTGTAACAGAACAGTTCCACCATCCTCACTGTGATAGAACAGTTCCCCAGTCCTCGCTGTGATAGAACAGTTCCCCTGTCCTCACTGTGATAGAACAGTTCCCCTGTCCTCACTGTGAGAGAACAGATCCCCTGTCCTCACTGTGACAGAACAGTTCCCCTGTCCTCACTGTGATAGAACAGTTCCCCAGTCATCACTGTGACAGAACAGTTCCCCTGTCCTAATTGTGATAGAATACTTCTACCCATCCTCGCTGTGATGGAACAGTTCCCCCGTCCTAACTGTGATAGAACAGTTTCTCCGTCCTCACTGTGACAGAACAGTTCCCCTGTCCTCACGTTGCTAGAACATTTCCCCTGTACTCACTGTGACAGAACAGTTCAGCTATCCTCAATGTGTTAGAACAGTTCCCCCGTCCTCACTGTGACAGAACAGTTCCCTTGTCCTCACTGTGTTAGAACAGTTCACCTGTACTCACTGTGACAGAACACTTCCCCCGTCCTCACTGTGACAGAACAGTTCCGCTGTCCTCACTGTGATAGAACAGATCCCCTGTCTTCACTGTGACAGAACAGTTCCCTTCACTGTGACAGAACCGTTCCCCTGTCCTCACTGTGATAGAACCGTTCCCCTGTCCTCACTGTGATAGAACAGTTCCCCCGTCCTCACTGTGATAGAACAGTTCCCCGGGCCTCACTGTGATAGAACAGTTCCCCTGTCCTCACTGTGATAGAACAGTTCCCCGGTCCTCACTGTGATAGAACATTTCCCCCATCCTCACTGTGAGAGAACAGTTCCCCTGTCCTCACTGTGATAGAACAGATCCCCTGTCCTCACTGTGATAGAACTGTTCCCCCTGTCCTCACTGTGATAGAACAGTTCCCCCGTCCTCACTGTGATAGAACAGTTCCCCCGTCCTCACTGTGAGAGAACAGATCCCCTGTCCTCACTGTGACAGAACAGTTCCCCTGTACTCACTATGACAGAACATTTCCACCGTCCTCACTGTGATAGAACAGTTCCCCCGTCCTCACTGTGATAGAACAGATCCCCCGTCCTCACTGCGATAGATACGGTGCCCCATCCTGACTGTGACAGAACAGTTCCCCCGTCCTGAATGTGACAGAACAGTTCCCCCGTCCTGACTCTGAAAGAACAGTTCCCCCGTCCTGAATGTGACAGAACAATTCCCCCGTCCTCACTGTGATAGAACAGTTCCCCTGTCCTCACATTGATAGAACAGTTCCCCTGTCCTCACAGTTATAGAACTGATCCCCTGTCCTCACTGTGATAGAACAGTTCCCCCGTCCTCATTGTGATGGAACTGATCCCCCTGTCCTCACTGTGATAGAAGTGATGCCCCTGTCCTCACTGTGATGGAACTCATCCCCTTGTCCTCACTGTGATAGAACAGTTCCCCTGTCCTCACTGTGATAGAACAGTTCCCCTGTCCTCACTGTGAGAGAACAGTTCCCCTGTCCTCACTGTGATAGAATTGTTCCCCCGTCCTCACTGCGATAGAATTGTTCCCCCGTCCTCACTATGATAGAACATTTCCCCTGTCTTCACTGTGATAGAACTGTTCCCCCTGTCCTCACTGTGATACAACAGTTCCCACTTCCTCTCTGTGACAGAACAGTTCCCCCGTCCTCACACTGATAGAACAGTTCTCATGTCCTAACTGTGATAGTACAGTTCCTCTGTACTCACTGAGAAAGAACAGTTCCCCCATCCTAAATGTGATAGAACAGTTCCCCCGTCCTCACTGTGACAGAACAGATCCCCTGTCCTCACTGTAATAGAACTGTTCCCCCTGTCCTCACTGTGACAGAACAGTTCCCCCGTCCTCACTGTGATAGAAGAGTTCCCCTGTCCTAACCGTGGAAGAACATTTCCCCTGTCTTACTGTAACAGAACAGTTCCCCCGTCCTCACTGTGACAGAACAGTTCCCTGTCCTAACTATGATAGAACAGTTCTGAAGTCCTCACTGTCAAAAACAGTTCCCCCGTCCTAACTGTGATAGAACAGTTCCCCCGTCCTCACTGTGACAGAACAGTTCCCCTGCACTCACTGTGCTAGAACAGTTCCGCTGTCCTCACTGTGTTAGAACAGTTCCCCTATACTCACTGTGACAGAATAGTACCCTCTTTCTAACTGTGATAGAACAGATCCCTTGTCCGCACTGTGACAGAACAGTTCCCCTGTCCTTTCTGTGACAGAACAGTTGCCCCGTCCTGACTGTGATAGAACAGTTTCCCCGTCCTCACTGTGACAGAACAGTCCTGAGTCCTAACTGTGATAGAACAGTTCCCCTGTCCACACTGTTATACAGCAGTTCCCCTGTCCTCACTGTGCTAGAACAATTCCCCTGTACTCACTGTGACAGAACAGTTCAGCTCTCCTCAATGTGTTAGAACAGTTCCCCCGTCCTCACTGCGATAGAACAGTTCCCCTGTACTCACTGCGATGGAACAGTTCCCCTGTACTCACTGTGACAGAACAGATCCCCTGTCCTCACTGCGATAGAACAGTTCCCCCGTCCTCACTGTGATAGAACAGTTCCCCTGTCCTCACTGCGATAGAACAGTTCCCCCGTCCTCACTGTGATAGAACAGTTCCCCCGTCCCCACTGTGATAGAACAGATCCCCCGTCCTCACTGTGATAGAACAGTTCCCCTGTCCTCACTGTGATAGAACAGTTCCCCCGTCCTCACTGTGATAGAACAGTTCCGCTGTCCTCACTGCAATAGAACATTTCCCCCGTCCTCACTGTGATAGAACAGTTCCCCTGTCCTCACTGTGATAGAACAGTTCCCCTGTCCTCTCTGTGATAGAACAGTTCCCCTGTCCTCACTGTGATAGAGCAGTTCCCCTGTCCTCACTGTCAGAACAGATGCCCTGTCCTCACTGTGATAGAACTGTTCCCCCTGTCCTCACTGTGATAGAACAGTTCCCCTTGTCCTCACTGTGATAGAACAGTTCCCCCGTCCTCACTGTGATAGAACAGTTCCCCTGTCCACACTGTGACAGAAAAGTTCCCCCGTCCTCTCTGTGAAAGAACAGTTCCCCCGTTCTCACTGTGATAGAACAGTTCCCCCGTCCTCTCTATCACAGAACAGTTCCCCTGTCCTCACTGTGATAGAACAGTTCCCCCGTCCTCACAGTGACAGAACAGTTCCCCCGTCCTCACTGTGATAGAACAGTTTCCCATTCATCTCTGTGACAGAACAGCTCCCACGTCCTCACTGTGATTGAACATTTCCCGTCCTCACTGCGATAGAATTGTTCCCCCTGTCCTCACTGTGATAGAGCAGTTCCCCTGTCCTCACTGTCAGAACAGATGCCCTGTCCTCACTGTGATAGAACTGTTCCCCCTGTCCTCACTGTGATAGAATAGTTCCCCTTGTCCTCACTGTGATAGAACAGTTCCCCCGTCCTCACTGTGATAGAACAGTTCCCCTGTCCACACTGTGACAGAAAAGTTCCCCGTCCTCTCTGTGTAAGAACAGTTCCCCCGTTCTCACTGTGATAGAAAAGTTCCCCCGTCCTCTCTATGACAGAACAGTTCCCCTGTCCTCACTGTGATAGAACAGTTCCCCCGTCCTCACAGTGACAGAACAGTTCCCCCGTCCTCACTGTGATAGAACAGTTTCCCATTCATCTCTGTGACAGAACAGCTCCCCCGTCCTCACTGTGATTGAACATTTCCCGTCCTCACTGCGATAGAATTGTTCCCCCTGTCCTCACTGTGATAGAACAGTTCCCCCGTCCTCTCTGTGACAGAACAGTTCCCTCGTCCTCTGTGATAGAACAGTTCCCCTGTCCTCACAGTGACAGAACAGTTCCCCTGTCCTCACAGTGACAGAACAGTTCCCCTGTCCACTCTGTGATAGAACAGATCCCCTGTCCACACTGTGATATAACAGTTTCCCTGTCCTCACTGTGACAGAACAGTTCCCATTCCTCACTGTGACAGAAGTGATCCCACTGTCCTCACTGTGATAGAACTCATCCCCCTTTCCTCACTGTGATAGAACAGTTCCCGGTCCTCTCTGTGCTAGAACAGTTCCCCTGTCCTGACAGTGACAGAACAGTTCCCCCGGTCTCACTGTGATAGAACAGTACCCTTGGCCATACTGTGATAGAACAGTTCCCCCGTCCTCATTCTGATGGAACTCATCCCCCTGTCCTCACTGTGATAGAACAGTTCCCCTGTCCTCACTGTGATAGAACAGTTCCCCTGTCCTCACTGTGATAGAACAGTTTCCCGTCCTCACTGTGATAGAACTGTTCCCCCGTCCTCACAGTGACAGAACAGTTCCCCCGTCCTCACTGTGATAGAACCGTTTCCCATTCATCTCTGTGACAGAACAGCTCCCCCGTCCTCACTGTGATTGAACATTTCCCCTGTCCTCACTGCGATAGAATTGCTCCCCCTGTCCTCACTGTGATAGAACAGTTCCCCCGTCCTCTCTGTGACAGAACAGTTCCCTCGTCCTCACTGTGATAGAACAGTTCCCCTGTCCTCACAGTGACAGAACAGTTCCCCTGTCCTCACAGTGACAGAACAGTTCCCCTGTCCACTCTGTGATAGAACAGATCCCCTGTCCACACTGTGATATAACAGTTTCCCTGTCCTCACTGTGACAGAACAGTTCCCATTCCTCACTGTGACAGAAGTGATCCCACTGTCCTCACTGTGATAGAACTCATCCCCTGTCCTCACTGTGATAGAACAGTTCCCGGTCCTCTCTGTGCTAGAACAGTTCCCCTGTCCTGACAGTGACAGAACAGTTCCCCCGGTCTCACTGTGATAGAACAGTACCCTTGGCCATACTGTGATAGAACAGTTCCCCTGTCCTCACTGTGATAGAACAGTTTCCCGTCCTCACTGTGATAGAACAGTTTCCCCGTCCTCACTGTGACAGAACAGTTCCTGAGTCCTAACTGTGATAGAACAGTTCCCCTGTCCTCACTGTGATAGAGCAGTTCCCCTGTCCTCACTGTGATGGAGCAGTTCCCCTGTCCTCACTGTCAGAACAGATGCTCTGTCCTCACTGTGATAGAACAGATCCCCAGTACTCACTGTGATAGAACAGTTCCCCTGTCTTCACTGTGATAGAACAGTTCCCCCGTCCTCTCTGTGACAGAACAGTTCCCCCGTCCTCTCTGTGACAGAAAAGTTCCCCCGTCCTCACTGTGATAGAAGAGTTCCCCTGTCCTAACAGTGGAAGAACATTTCCCCTGTCTTACTGTAACAGAACAGTTCCCCTGTCCTCACTATGATGGAACAGTTCCCCAGTCCTCACTGTGATAGAACATTTCCCCTGTCTTCACTGTGATAGAACTGTTCCCCCTGTCCTCACTGTGATAGAACAGTTCCCCCGTCCTCTCTGTGACAGAACAGTTCCCCCGTCCTCACTGTGATTGAACAGTTCACCTGTCCTCATTGTGACAGAACAGTTCCCCCATCCTCACTGTGACAGAACAGTTTCCTTGTCGACACTGTGAAAGAACAGTTCACCCGTCCTGACTGATGGGAACATTGCCCTGTCCTCACTGTGATAGAACTGTTCCCCCTGTCCTCACTGTGATAGAACAGTTCCCCCGTCCTCTCTGTGACAGAACAATTCCCCCGTCCTCGCTGTGATCGAACAGTTCCCCTGTCCTCACTGTTACAGAACAGTTCCTGAGTCCTTACTGTGAAAGAACAGTTCACCCGTCCTCACTGTGATTGAAACGTTCCCCCGTCCTCACTGTGATAGAACTGTTCCCCCTGTCCTCACTGTGACAGAACATTTCCCCTGTCTTCACTGTGATAGAACTGTTCCCCCTGTCCTCACTGTGATACAACAGTTCCCACTTCCTCTCTGTGACAGAACAGTTCCCCCGTCCTCACACTGATAGAACAGTTCTCATGTCCTAACTGTGATAGTACAGTTCCTCTGTACTCACTGAGAAAGAACAGTTCCCCCATCCTAAATGTGATAGAACAGTTCCCCCGTCCTCACTGTGACAGAACAGATCCCCTGTCCTCACTGTAATAGAACTGTTCCCCCTGTCCTCACTGTGACAGAACAGTTCCCCCGTCCTCACTGTGATAGAAGAGTTCCCCTGTCCTAACCGTGGAAGAACATTTCCCCTGTCTTACTGTAACAGAACAGTTCCCCCGTCCTCACTGTGACAGAACAGTTCCCCTGTCCTAACTATGATAGAACAGTTCTGAAGTCCTCACTGTCAAAAAACAGTTCCCCCGTCCTAACTGTGATAGAACAGTTCCCCCGTCCTCACTGTGACAGAACAGTTCCCCTGCACTCACTGTGACAGAACAGTTCCGCTGTCCTCACTGTGTTAGAACAGTTCCCCTATACTCACTGTGACAGAATAGTACCCTCTTTCTAACTGTGATAGAACAGATCCCTTGTCCGCACTGTGACAGAACAGTTCCCCTGTCCTTTCTGTGACAGAACAGTTGCCCCGTCTTGACTGTGATAGAACAGTTTCCCCGTCCTCACTGTGACAGAACAGTCCTGAGTCCTAACTGTGATAGAACAGTTCCCCTGTCCACACTGTTATACAGCAGTTCCCCTGTCCTCACTGTGCTAGAACAATTCCCCTGTACTCACTGTGACAGAACAGTTCAGCTCTCCTCAATGTGTTAGAACAGTTCCCCCGTCCTCACTGCGATAGCACAGTTCCCCTGTACTCACTGCGATGGAACAGTTCCCCTGTACTCACTGTGACAGAACAGATCCCCTGTCCTCACTGCGATAGAACAATTCCCCCGTCCTCACTGTGATAGAACAGTTCCCCTGTCCTCACTGCGATAGAACAGTTCCCCCGTCCTCACTGTGATAGAACAGTTCCCCCGTCCCCACTGTGATAGAACAGATCCCCCGTCCTCACTGTGATAGAACAGTTCCCCTGTCCTCACTGTGATAGAACAGTTCCCCCGTCCTCACTGTGATAGAACAGTTCCGCTGTCCTCACTGCAATAGAACATTTCCCCCGTCCTCACTGTGATAGAACAGTTCCCCTGTCCTCACTGTGATAGAACAGTTCCCCTGTCCTCTCTGTGATAGAACAGTTCCCCCGTCCTCACTGTGATAGAACAGTTCCCCTGTCCTCACTGCGATAGAACAGTTCCCCCGGTCTCACTGTGATGGAACAGTTCCCTTGGCCAAACTGTGATGGAACAGTTCCCCCGTCCTCACTGTGATTGAACAGTTCCCCCGTCCCCACTGTGATGGAACATTTCCCCCATCCTCACTGTGATAGAACCGTTCCCCGGTCCTCACTGTTATAGAACAGTTCCCCCTTCCTCACTGTTATAGAACTGATCCCCCTGTCCTCACTGTGATAGAACAGTTCCCCCGTCCTCATTGTGATGGAACTGATCCCCCTGTCCTCACTCTGACAGAAGTGATCCCCCTGTCCTCACTGTGATTGAACTCATCCCCCTGTCCTCACTGTGATAGAACAGTTCCCCTGTCCTCACTGTGATAGAACAGTTCCCCCTGTCCTCACTGTGATAGAACAGTTTCCCGTCCTCACTGTGATAGAACTGTTCCCCCCGTCCTCTCTGTGACAGAACAGTTTCCCCGTCCTCTCTTTGACTGAACAGTTCCATCGTCCTCACTGTTATAGAACAGTTCCCGTCCTAACTGTGATAGAACAGTTCTTAAGTCCTCACTGTCAAAATCAGTTCCCTCGTCCTCACTGTGACTGAACAGTTCCCCTGTCCTCAGTGTGCTAGAACAATTCCCCTGTACTCACTGTGACAGAACAGTTCAGCTATCCTCAATGTGTCAGAACAGATGCCCTGTCCTCTCTGTGATAGAACAGTTCCCCTGTCCTAACTGTGGAAGAGCAGTTCCCCTGTCCTTACTGTAACAGAACAGTTCCGCCATCCTCACTGGGATAGAACAGTTCCCCAGTCCTCGCTGTGATAGAACAGTTCCCCTGTCCTCACTGTGATAGAACAGTTCCCCTGTCCTCACTGTGAGAGAACAGATCCCCTGTCCTCACTGTGATAGAACAGTTCCTCTGTCCTCACTGTGATAGAACAGTTCCCCGGTCCTCACTGTGACAGAACAGTTCCCCAGTCATCACTGTGATAGAACAGTTCCCCTGTCCTAATTGTGATAGAATACTTCTACCCATCGTCGCTGTGATGGAACAGTTCCCCCGTCCTAACTGTGATAGAACAGTTTCTCCGTCCTCACTGTGACAGAACAGTTCCCCTGTCCTCACTGTGATAGAACAGTTCCCCTGTCCTCACTGTGACTGATCATTTCACCCTGTCCTCACAGTGAGAGAACAGTTCTCGCGTCCTCTCTGTGATAGAACATTTCCCCTGTACTCACTCTGATAGAACAGTTCCCTCTTTCGAAATGTGATACAACAGTTCTCTTTTCCACACGGTGACAGAAAAGTTCCCTTGTCCTCTCTGTGACAGAACAGTTCCCCCGTCGTCACTGTGATAGAACAATTCCCCCGTCCTCACTGTGATAGAACAGTTCCCCTGTACTCACTGTGACAGAACAGTTCCACTGTCCTGACAGTGACAGAACAGTTCCCCTGGTCTCACTCTGATAGAACAGTTCCCTTGGCCACACTGTGATAGAACAGTTCCCCCGTCCCCACTTTGATAGAACAGTCCCCCTGTCCTCACTGTGATAGAACAGTTCCCCTGTCTTCACTGTGATAAAACAGTTTCCCGTCCTCTTTGTGATAGAACTGTTCGCCCTGTCCTCACTGTGACAGAACAGCTTCCCATTCCTGTCTGTGACAGAACAGCTCCCCCGTCCTCACTGTGATAGAACAGTTCCCCCGTCCACACTGTGACAGAACAGTTCCCCCGTCCTCACTGTGATAGAACAGTTCCCCTGACCACACTGTGATAGAACAGCGACCCCGTCCTCGCTGTAATAGAACATTTCCCCAGTCCACACTCTGATAGAACAGTTCCCCTGTCCTCACTTTGACAGAACAGTTCCCTGTCCTCACTGTGATAGAACACTTCCCCTGTCCTAACTGTGATAGGACATTTCACACGTCCTCACTGTGATAGAACAGTTCCCCTGTCGTCACTGTGATAGAACAGTTCCCCCCGTCTCACTGTGATAGAACAGTTCACCCGTCCTCACTGTGATAGAACAGTTCGCTTGGCCACACTGTGACAGAACAGTTCCCCCGTCCTCACTGTGAAAAAACAGTTCCCCCATCCTAACTGTGACAGAACAGTTCCCCTATCCTCACTGTGACAGAACAGTTCCCCTGTCCTCACTGTGATAGAATACTTCTACCCATCCTCGCTGTGATGGAACAGTTCCCCCGTCGTAACTGTGATAGAACAGTTTCTCCGTCCTCACTGTGACAGAACAGTTCCCCCGTTCTCACGGTGATAGAACAGTTCCCCTGTCCTCACTGTGACTGATCATTTCCCCTGTCCTCACAGTGAGAGAACAGTTCTCGCGTCCTCTCTGTGATAGAACAGTTCCCCTGTACTCACGCTGATAGAACAGTTCCCTCTTTCGAAATGTGATACAACAGTTCTCTTTTCCACACGGTGACAGAAAAGTTCCCTTGTCCTCTCTGTGACAGAACAGTTCCCCCGTCGTCACTGTGATAGAACAATTCCCCCGTCCTCACTGTGATAGAACACTTCCCCTGTCCTAACTGTGGAAGAGCAGTTCCCCTGTCCTTACTGTAACAGAACAGTTCCGTCATCCTCACTGTGATAGAACAGTTCCCCAGTACTCACTGTGATAGAACAGTTCCCCCGTCCTCACTGTGATAGAACAGTTCCCCCGTCCTGTCTGTGACAGAACAGTTCCCCCGTCCTCACTGTGATTGAACAGTTCCCCTGTCCTCACTGTGACAGAAAAGTTACCCGTGCTCACTGTGATAGAACAGTTCCCACTTCCTCTCTGTGACAGAACAGTTCCCCCGGTCTCACACTGATAGAACAGTTCTCATGTCCTAACTGTGATAGTACAGTTCCTCTGTACTCACTGAGAAAGAACAGTTCCCCCGTCCTAAATATGATAGAACAGTTCCCCCGCCCTCACTGTGATAGAACAGATCCCCTGTCCTCACTGTAATAGAACTGTTCCCCCTGTCCTCACTGTGATAGAACAGTTCCCCCGTCCTCTCTGTGACAGAAAAGTTCCCCCGTCCTCACTGTGATAGAAGAGTTCCCCTGTCCTAACCGTGGAAGAACATTTCCCCTGTCTTACTGTAACAGAACAGTTCCCCCGTCCTCACTGTGACAGAACAGTTCCCCTGTCCTAACTATGATAGAACAGTTCTTAAGTCCTCACTGTCAAAAAACAGTTCCCCTGTCCTCACTGTGATAGAACAGTTCCCCCGTCCTCACTGTGACAGAACAGTTCCCCTGTACTCACTGTGACAGAACAGTTGCCCCGTCCTCACTGTGACAGAACAGTTCCGCTGTCCTCACTGTGTTAGAACAGTTCCCCTGTACTCACTGTGATAGAACAGTACCCTCTTTCTAACTGTGATAGAACAGATCCCTTGTCCGCACTGTGACAGAACAGTTCCCCTGTCCTTTCTGTGACAGAACAGTTGCCCCGTCCTCACTGTGATAGAACAGTTCCCCTGTACTCACTGTGACAGAACAGTTCCCTTGTCCTCACTGTGATAGAACAGTTCCCCCGTCCTCACTGTGACAGAACAGTTCCCCCATCCTCACTGTGATAGAACAGTTCCCCTGTCCTCACTGTGATAGAACAGTTCCCCCGTCCCCACTGTGATAGAACATTTCCCCCATCCTCACTGTGATAGAACAGTTCCCCTGTCCTCACTGTTATAGAACTGATCCCCCTGTCCTCACTGTGATAGAACAGTTCCCCCGTCCTCATTGTGATGGAACTGATCCCCCTGTCCTCACTGTGATAGAAGTGATCCCCCTGTCCTCACTGTGATAGAACTCATCCCCCTGTCCTCACTGTGATAGAACAGTTCCCCCGTCCTCATTGTGATGGAACTGATCCCCCTGTCCTCACTGTGATAGAACAGTTCCGCTGTCCTCACTGTGACAGAACAGTTCCCTTGTCCTCACTGTGATAGAACAGTTCCCCCGTCCTCACTGTGATAGAACAGTTCCCCTGTCCTCACTGCGATAGAACAGTTCCCCCGTCCTCACTGTGATAGAACAGTTCCCCCGTCCTCACTGTGATATACCTGTTCCGCTGTCCTCACTGTGATAGAACAGTTCCCCTGTCCTCACTGTGATAGAACAGTTCCCCGTCCTCACTGTGATAGAACTGTGCCCCCTGTCCTCACCGTGATAGAACAGTTTCCCATTCATCTCTGTGACAGAACAGCTCCCCCGTCCTCACTGTGATTGAACATTTCCCCTGTCCTTACTGCGATAGAATTGTTCCCCCTGTCCTCACTGTGATAGAACAGTTCCCCTGTCCTCTCTGTGATAGAACAGATCCCCTGTCCACACTGTGATATAACAGTTTCCCTGTCCTCACTGTGACAGAACATTTCCCCCGTCCTCACTGTGATAGAACAGTTCCCCTGTCCTGACAGTGACAGAACAGTTCCCCCGGTCTCACTGTGATAGAACAGTACCCTTGGCCAAACTGAAATAGAACAGTTCCCCCATCCTCACTGTGACAGAACAGTTCCTCTGTACTCACTGTGATAGAACAGTGCCCCTGTCCTCACTGTTATAGAACTGATCCCCCTGTCCTCACTGTGATAGAAAAGTTCCCCCGTCCTCATTGTGATGGAACTGATCCCCCTGTCCTCACTGTGATAGAAGTGATGCCCCTGTCCTCACTGTGATGGAACTCATCCCCCTGTCCTCACTGTGATAGAACAGTTCCCCTGTCCTCACTGTGATAGAACAGTTTCCCGTCCTCACTGTGATAGAACAGTTCCCCGGTCCTCACTGTTATACAACAGTTCCCCTGTCCTCACTGTTATAGAACTGATCCCCCTGTCCTCACTGTTATAGAACTGATCCCCCTGTCCTCACTGTGATAGAAGTGATCCCCCTGTCCTCACTGTGATAGAACTCATCCCCCGTCCTCATTGTGATGGAACTTATCCCCCTGTCCTCACTGTGATAGAACAGTTCCCCTGTCCTCACTGTGACAGAACAGTTTCCCTGTCCTCACTGTGATAGAACAGTTCCCCCGTCCCCACTGTGATAGAACAGTTCCCCCGTCCCCACTGTGATAGAACAGTTCCCCCGTCCTCACTGTGATAGAACAGTTCCCCTGTCCTCACTGTGATAGAACATTTCCCCTGTCCTCACTGTGATAGAACAGTTCCCCTGTCCTTACTGCGATAGAATTGTTCCCCCTGTCCTCACTGTGATAGAACAGTTCCCCCGTCCTCTCTGTGACAGAACAATTCCCCCGTCCTCACTGTGACAGAACAGTTCCCCTGTCCTCACAGTGACAGAACAGTTCCCCTGTCCTCACTGTTATAGAACTGATCCCCTGTCCTCACTGTGATAGAACAGTTCCCCCGTCCTCACTGCGATAGAACAGTTCCCCCGGTCTCACTGTGATGGAACAGTTCCCTTGGCCAAACTGTGATAGAACAGTTCCCACGTGCTCACTGTGATAGAACATTTCCCCCATCCTCACTGTGATAGAACAGTTCCCCCATCCTCACTGTTATAGAACTGATCCCCTGTCCTCACTGTGATAGAACAGTTCCCCCGTCCTCATTGTGATGGAACTGATCCCCCTGTCCTCACTGTGATAGAAGTGATCCCCCTGTCCTCACTGTGATAGAACAGTTCCCCTGTCCTCTCTGTGACAGAACAGTTTCCCCGTCCTCTCCTTGACAGAACAGTTCCGTCGTCCTCACTGTGATAGAACAGTTCCCCTGTCCTCTCTGTGATAGAACAGTTCCCCCTGTCCTCACTGTGATAGAACAGTTCCCCTGACCTCTCTGTGATAGAACAGTTCCCCTGTCCTCACTGCGATAGAACAGTTCCCCCGGTCTCACTGTGATGGAACAGTTCCCTTGGCCAAACTGTGATAGAACAGTTCCCCCGTCCTCACTGTGATAGAACAGTTCCCCCGTCCCCACTGTGATAGAACATTTCCCCCATCCTCACTGTGATAGAACAGTTCCCCTGTCCTCACTGTTATAGAACTGATCCCCCTGTCCTCACTGTGATAGAACAGTTCCCCTGTCCTCATTGTGATGGAACTGATCCCCCTGTCCTCACTGTGATAGAAGTGATCCCCCTGTCCTCACTGTGATAGAACTCATCCCCCGTCCTCACTGAGATAGAACAGTTCCCCTGTCCTCACTGTGATAGAACAGTTCCCCTGTCCTCACTGTGACAGAACAGTTTCCCGTCCTCACTGTGATAGAACTGTTCCCCCCGTCCTCTGTGACAGAACATTTTCCCCGTCCTTTCTTTGACAGAACAGTTCCCTCGTCCTCACTGTTATAGAACAGTTCCCCTGTCCTAACTGTGATAGAACAGTTCTTAAGTCCTCACTGTCAAAATCAGTTCCCCCGTCCTAACTGTGCTAGAACAGTTCCCCCGTCCTCACTGTGACAGAACAGTTCCCCCATCCTCACTGTGATAGAACAGTTCCCCTGTCCTCACTGTGATAGAACAGTTCCCCCGTCCTCACTGTGATAGAACAGTTCCCCCGTCCTCACTGTGTTAGAACCGTTCCCCTGTACTCACTGTGATAGAACAGTTCCCCCGTCCTCACTGTGACAGAACAGTTCCCCCATCCTCACTGTGATAGAACAGTTCCCCTGTCCTCACTGTGATAGAACAGTTCCCCCGTCCTCACTGTGATAGAACAGTTCCGCTGTCCTCACTGCGATAGCACAGTTGCCCCGTCCTCACTGTGATAGAACAGTTCCCCTGTCCTCACTGTGATAGAACAGTTCCCCCGTCCCCACTGTGATAGAACAGTTCCCCTGTCCTCTCTGTGATAGAACAGTTCCCCTGTCCTCACTGTGATAGAACAGTTCCCCTGTCCTCTCTGTGATAGAACAGTTCCCCCATCCTCACTGTGATAGAACAGTTCCCCTGTCCTCACTGCAATAGAACAGTTCCCCCGGTCTTACTGTGATGAAACAGTTCCCTTGGCCAAACTGTGATAGAACAGTTCCCCTGTCCTCACTGTGATAGAACAGTTCCCCTGTCTTCACTGTGATAGAACAGTTCCCCTGTACTCACTGTTATAGAACTGATCCCCCTGTCCTCACTGTGATAGAACAGTTCCCCCGTCCTCATTGTGATGGAACTGATCCCCCTGTCCTCACTCTGATAGAATTGATCCCCCTGTCCTCACTCTGATAGAACTCATCCCCCTGTCCTCACTGTGATAGAACAGTTCCCCTGTCCTCACTGTGATAGAACAGTTCCCCTGTCCTCACTGTGATATAACAGTTTCCCGTCCTCACTGTGATAGAACTTTTCCCCCCGACCTCTCTGTGACAGAACAGTTTCCCCGTCCTCTCTTTGACAGAACAGTTCCCCCGTCGTCACTGTGATAGAACAATTCCCCCGTCCTCACTGTGATAGAACAGTTCCCCTGTCCTGACAGTGACAGAACAGTTCCCCTGGTCTCACTCTGATAGAACAGTTCCCTTGGCCACACTGTGATAGAACAGTTCCCCCGTCCCCACTTTGATAGAACAGTCCCCCTGTCCTCACTGTGATAGAACAGTTCCCCTGTCTTCACTGTGATAAAACAGTTTCCCGTCCTCTTTGTGATAGAACTGTTCGCCCTGTCCTCACTGTGACAGAACAGCTTCCCATTCCTGTCTGTGACAGAACAGCTCCCCCGTCCTCACTGTGATAGAACAGTTCCCCCGTCCACACTGTGACAGAACAGTTCCCCCGTCCTCACTGTGATAGAACAGTTCCCCTGACCACACTGTGATAGAACAGCGACCCCGTCCTCGCTGTAATAGAACATTTCCCCAGTCCACACTCTGATAGAACAGTTCCCCTGTCCTCACTTTGAC
>NC_092402.1:9427501-9561869 GCF_030028105.1 Mobula birostris
TGATAGAACAGTTCCCCTGTCCTCACTGTGATAGAACAGTTCCCCCGTCCTCACTGTGATAGAACAGTTCCCCCGTCCTCATTGTGATGGAACTGATCCCCCTGTCCTCACTGTGATAGAAGTGATGCCCCTGTCCTCACTGTGATAGAACTCATCCCCCTGTCCTCACTGTGATAGAACAGTTCCCCTGTCCTCACTGTGATAGAACAGTTTCCCGTCCTCACTGTAATAGAACTATTCCCCCCGTCCTCTCTGTGACAGAACAGTTCCCCTGTCCTCACTGTGATAGAACAGTTCCCCCGTCCTCACTGTGATAGAACAGATCCCCCGTCCTCACTGCGATAGAACAGTTCCCCCGTCCCCACTGTGATAGAACAGTTCCCCCGGTCTCACTGTGATGGAACAGTTCCCCGTCCCCACTGTGATAGAACATTTCCCCCATCCTCACTGTGATAGAACAGTTCCCCTGTCCTCACTGTGATAGAACAGTTCCCCTGTCCTCACTGTGATAGAACAGTTCCCCCGTCCTCATTGTGATGGAACTGATCCCCCTGTCCTCACTGTGATAGAAGTGATGCCCCTGTCCTCACTGTGATGGAACTCATCCCCTTGTCCTCACTGTGATAGAACAGTTCCCCTGTCCTCACTGTGATAGAACAATTCCCCTGTCCTCACTGTGATAGAACAGTTTCCCGTCCTCACTGTGATAGAACTGTTCCCCCCGTCCTTTCTGTGACAGAACAGTTTCCCCGTCCTCTCTTTGACAGAACAGTTCCCCTGTCCTCACTGTGCTAGAGCAATTCCCCTGTACTCACTGTGACAGAACAGTTCAGCTATCCTCAATGTGTTAGAACAGTTTCCCCGTCCTCACTGTGATAGAACAGTTCCCCCCTTCTCTCTGTGACAGAAGAGTTCCCCCGTCCTCTCCGTGATAGAACAGTTCCCCTGTCCTCACTGTGATAGAACAGTTCCCCTGTCCTCACTGTGAGAGAACAGATCCCCTGTCCTCACTGTGATAGAACAGTTCCCCTGTCCTCACTGTGATAGAACAGTTCCCCGGTCCTCACTGTGACAGAACAGTTCCCCTGTCCTAATTGTGATAGAATACTTCTACCCATCCTCGCTGTGATGGAACAGTTCCCCCGTCCTAACTGTGATAGAACAGTTTCTCCGTCCTCACTGTGACAGAACAGTTCCCCTGTTCTCACTGTGACTGATCATTTCCCCTGTCCTCTCAGTGGGAGAACAGTTCTCGCGTCCTCTCTGTGATAGAACAGTTCCCCTGTACTCACTCTGATAGAACAGTTCCCTTTTTCGAAATGTGATACAACAGTTCTCTTTTCCACACGGTGACAGAAAAGTTCCCTTGTCCTCTCTGTGACAGAACAGTTCTCCCGTCGTCACTGTGATAGAACAGTTCCCCCGTCGTCACTGTGATAGAACAGTTCCCCCGTCGTCACTGTGATAGAACAGTTCCCCTGTACTCACTGTGACAGAACAGTTCCCCCGTCCTCACTGTGATAGAACAGTTCCCCCATTCTCACTGTGACAGAACAGTTCCCCTGTCCTCACTGTGATAGAACAATTCCCCTGTCCTAACTATGATAGAACAGTTCTTAAGTCCTCACTGTCAAAAAAGAGTTCCCCCGTCCTAACTGTGATAGAACAGATCCCCCGTCCTCACTGTGATAGAACAGATCCCCTCTCCTCACTGTGACAGAACAGTACCCTCTTTCTAACTGTGATAGAACAGATCCTTTGTCCGCACTGTGACAGAACAGTTCCCCTGTCCTTTCTGTGACAGAACAGTTGCCCCGTCCTCACTGTGATAGAACAGTTCCCCTGTACTCACTGTGACAGAACAGTTCCCCCGTCCTCACTGTGATAGAACAGTTCCCCCATTCTCACTGTGACAGAACAGTTCCCCTGTCCTCACTGTGATAGAACAATTCCCCTGTCCTAACTATGATAGAACAGTTCTTAAGTCCTCACTGTCAAAAAAGAGTTCCCCCGTCCTAACTGTGATAGAACAGTTCCCCTGTACTCACTGTGATAGAACAGATCCCCCGTCCTCACTGTGATAGAACAGATCCCCTCTCCTCACTGTGACAGAACAGTACCCTCTTTCTAACTGTGATAGAACAGATCCTTTGTCCGCACTGTGACAGAACAGTTCCCCTGTCCTTTCTGTGACAGAACAGTGGCCCCGTCCTCACTGTGATAGAACAGTTCCCCCGTCCTCACTGTGACAGAACAGTTCCTGAGTCCTAACTGTGATAGAACAGTTCCCCTCTCCACACTGTTACAGAGCAGTTCCCCTGTCCTCACTGTCAGAACAGATGCCCTGTCTTCACTGTGATAGAACAGATCCCCTGTCCTCACTGTGATAGAACTGTTCCCCCTGTCCTCACTGTGATAGAACAGTTCCCCCGTCCTCTCTGTGACGGAACAGTTCCCCCGTCCTCACTGTGATAGAACAGTTCTCCTGTCCTAACTGTGGAAGAGCAGTTCCCCTGTCCTTACTGTAACAGAACAGTTCTCCCGTCCTCTCTGTGATAGAACAGTTTCCCAGTCCTCACTGTGATGGGAACGTTCCCCTGTCCTCACTGTGATAGAACTGTTCCCCCTGTCCTCTCTGTGATAGAACGGTTCCCCCGTCCTCTCTGTGACAGAACAGTTCCCCCGTCCTCACTGTGATAGAACAGTTCCCCCGTTCTCACTGTGATAGAACAGTTCCCCTGTCCTCACTGTGACTGATCATTTCCCCTGTCCTCACAGTGAGAGAACTGTTCTCGCGTCCTCTCTGTGATAGAACAGTTCCCCTGTACTCACTCTGATAGAACAGTTCCCTCTTTCGAAATGTGATACAACAGTTCTCTTTTCCACACGGTGACAGAAAAGTTCCCTTGTCCTCTCTGTGACAGAACAGTTCCCCCGTCGTCACTGTGATAGAACAGTTCCCCCGTCCTCACTGTGATAGAACAGTTCCCCCGTCGTCACTGTGATAGAAAATTTCCCCTGTCCTCACTGTGATAGAACACTTCCCCTGTCCTCACTGTGACAGAACATTTCCACTGTCCTGACAGTGACAGAACAGTTCCCCTGTCCTGACAGTGACAGAACAGTTCCCCCGGTCTCACTGTGATAGAACAGTTCCCTTGGCCACACTGTGATAGAACAGTTCCCCCGTTCCCACTTTGATAGAACAGTCCCACTGTCCTCACTGTGATAGAACATTTCCCCCATCCTCACTGTGATAGAACAGTTCCCCTGTCCTCACTGTGCTAGAGCAATTCCCCTGTACTCACTGTGACAGAACAGTTCAGCTATCCTCAATGTGTTAGAACAGTTTCCCCGTCCTGACTGTGCAGAACAGTTCCCTTGTCCTCACTGTGTTAGAACAGTTCCCCTGTACTCACTGTGATAGAACAGTACCCTCTTTCTAACTGTAATAGAACAGATCCCTTGTCCACACTGTGATAGAACAGTTCCCCCGTCCTCACTGTGACAGAACAGTTCCCCTGTCCTCACTGTGCTAGAACACTTCCCCTGTACTCACTGTGACAGAACAGTTCAGCTATCCTCAATGTGTTAGAACAGTTCCCCCGTCCTCACTGTGATAGAACAGTTCCCCTGTCCTCACTGCGATAGAACAGTTCCCCCGTCCTCACTGTGATAGAACAGTTCCCCTGTCCTCACTGCGATAGAACAGTTCCCCCGTCCTCACTGTGACTGAACATTTCCCCCGTCCCCACTGTGATAGAAAAGTTCCCCCATCCTCACTGTGATAGAACAGTTCCCCTGTCCTCACTGTGATAGAACAGTTCCCCTGTCCTCACTGTGATAGAACAGTTCCCCCGTCCTCACTGTGATAGAACAGTTCCCCCGTCCTCATTGTGATGGAACTGATCCCCCTGTCCTCACTGTGACAGAAGTGATGCCCCTGTCCTCACTGTGATAGAACAGTTCCCCGTCCTCACTGTGACAAAGCAGTTCCCCAGTTCACACTGTGATAGAACAGCGACCCCGTCCTCGCTGTAAAAGAACATTTCCCCAGTCCACACTCTGATAGAACAGTTCCCCTGTCCTCACTTTGACAGAACAGTTCCCCGTCCTCACTGTGATAGGACATTTCACACGTCCTCACTGTGATAGAACAGTTCCCCTGTCGTCACTGTGATAGAACAGATCCCCTGTCCTCACTGTGATAGAACTGTTCCCCCTGTCCTCACTGTGATAGAACAGTTCCCCCGTCCTCTCTGTGACGGAACAGTTCCCCCGTCCTCACTGTGATAGAACAGTTCTCCTGTCCTAACTGTGGAAGAGCAGTTCCCCTGTCCTTACTGTAACAGATCAGTTCTCCCGTCCTCACTGTGATAGAACAGTTCCCCCGTCCTCACTGTGATTGAACAGTTCCCCTGTCCTCACTGTGACTGATCATTTCCCCTGTCCTCTCAGTGAGAGAACAGTTCTCGCGTCCTCTCTGTGATAGAACATTTCCCCTGTACTCACTCTGATAGAACAGTTCCCTCTTTCGAAATGTGATACAACAGTTCTCTTTTCCACACGGTAACAGAAAAGTTCCCTTGTCAACAGTTCCCCCGTCGTCACTGTGATAGAACAGTTCCCCCGTCCTCACTGTGATAGAACAGTTCCCCCGTCCTCACTGTGATAGAACAGTTCCCCCGTCGTCACTGT
Organism: Mobula birostris; assembly: GCF_030028105.1. NCBI lineage: Eukaryota > Metazoa > Chordata > Chondrichthyes > Myliobatiformes > Myliobatidae > Mobula > Mobula birostris. Next base: position 9,432,200 of record NC_092402.1, read on the forward strand.
GATAGAAAAGTTCCCCTGTCCTCACTGTGATAGAACACTTCCCCTGTCCTCACTGTGACAGAACAGTTCCACTGTCCTGACAGTGACAGAACAGTTCCCCCGGTCTCACTGTGATAGAACAGTCCCCCTGTCCTCACTGTGATAGAACATTTCCCCATCCTCACTGTGATAGAACAGTTCCCCTGTCCTCACTGTTATAGAACTGATCTCCCTGTCCTCACTGTGATAGAACAGTTCCCCCGTCCTCATTGTGATGGAACTGATCCCACTGTACTCACTGTGATAGAAGTGATCCCCCTGTCCTCACTGTGATAGAACTCATCCCCAGTCCTCACTGTGATAGAACAGTTTCCCGTCCTCACTGTGATAGAACTGTTCCCCCCGTCCTCTCTGTGACAGAGCAGTTTCCCCGTCCTGTCTTTGACAGAACAGTTTCCCCGTCCTGTCTTTGACAGAACAGTTCCCTCGTCCTCACTGTTATAGAACAGTTCCTCTGTCCTAACTGTGATAGAACAGTTCTTAAGTCCTCACTGTCAAAATCAGTTCCCCCGTCCTAACTGTGATAGAACAGTTCCCCCCGTCCTCACTGTGACAGAACAGTTCCCCTGTCCTCACTGTGCTAGAGCAATTCCCCTGTACTCACTGTGACAGAACAGTTCAGCTATCCTCAATGTGTTAGAACAGTTTCCCGTCCTCACTGTGCAGAACAGTTCCCTTGTCCTCACTGTGTTAGAACAGTTCCCCTGTACTCACTGTGATAGAACAGTACCCTCTTTCTAACTGTAATAGAACAGATCCCTTGTCCACACTGTGATAGAACAGTTCCCCTGTCCTCACTGTGCTAGAACAATTCCCCTGTACTCACTGTGACAGAACAGTTCAGCTATCCTCAATGTGTTAGAACAGTTCGCCCGTCCTCACTGTGATAGAACAGTTCCCCTGTCCTCACTGTGATAGAACAGTTCCCCTGTCCTCACTGCGATAGAACAGTTCCCCTGTCCACACTGTGATAGAACAGTTCCCCTGTCCTCACTGTGACTGAACATTTCCCCTGTCCTCACTGTGATAGAACAGTTCTCCCGTCCACACTGTGACAGAACAGTTCCCCGTCCTCACTGTGACAAAGCAGTTCCCCTGTTCACACTGTGATAGAACAGCGACCCCGTCCTCGCTGTAAAAGAACATTTCCCCAGTCCACACTCTGATAGAACAGTTCCCCTGTCCTCATTTGACAGAACAGTTCCCCTGTCCTCACTTTGACAGAACAGTTCCCCGTCCTCACTGTGATAGAACAGTTCCCCCGTCCTCACTGTGATAGAACAGTTCCCCTGTCCTCACTGTGATAGGACATTTCACACGTCCTCACTGTGATAGAACAGTTCCCCTGTCCTGACAGTGACAGAACAGTTCCCCCGGTCTCACTGTGATAGAACAGTACCCTTGGCCATACTGTGATAGAACAGTTCCCCCGTCCTCACTGCGATAGAACAGTTCCCCTGTCCTCACTGTGATAGAACAGTTCCCCCGTCCTCATTGTGATGGAACTCATCCCCCTGTCCTCACTGTGATAGAACAGTTCCCCTGTCCTCACTGTGATAGAACAGTTCCCCTGTCCTCACTGTGATAGAACAGTTTCCCTTCCTCACTGTGATAGAACTGTTCCCCCCGTCCTCTCTGTGACAGAACAATTTCCCCGTCCTGTCTTTGACAGAACAGTTTCCCCGTCCTGTCTTTGACAGAACAGTTCCCTCGTCCTCACTGTTATAGAACAGTTCCTCTGTCCTAACTGTGATAGAACAGTTCTTAAGTCCTCACTGTCAAAATCAGTTCCCCCGTCCTAACTGTGATAGAACAGTTCCCCCGTCCTCACTGTGACAGAACAGTTCCCCTGTCCTCACTGTGCTAGAGCAATTCCCCTGTACTCACTGTGACAGAACAGTTCAGCTATCCTCAATGTGTTAGAACAGTTTCCCCGTCCTCACTGTGCAGAACAGTTCCCTTGTCCTCACTGTGTTAGAACAGTTCCCCTGTACTCACTGTGATAGAACAGTACCCTCTTTCTAACTGTAATAGAACAGATCCCTTGTCCACACTGTGATAGAACAGTTCCCCCGTCCTCACTGTGACAGAAGAGTTCCCCTGTCCTCACTGTGCTAGAACAATTCCCCTGTACTCACTGTGACAGAACAGTTCAGCTATCCTCAATGTGTTAGAACAGTTCGCCCGTCCTCACTGTGATAGAACAGTTCCCCTGTCCTCACTGTGATAGAACAGTTCCCCTGTTCTCACTGCGATAGAACAGTTCCCCTGTCCACACTGTGATAGAACAGTTCCCCTGTCCTCACTGTGACTGAACATTTCCCCTGTCCTCACTGTGATAGAACAGTTCTCCCGTCCACACTGTGACAGAACAGTTCCCCGTCCTCACTGTGACAAAGCAGTTCCCCTGTTCACACTGTGATAGAACAGCGACCCCGTCCTCGCTGTAAAAGAACATTTCCCCAGTCCACACTCTGATAGAACAGTTCCCCTGTCCTCATTTGACAGAACAGTTCCCCTGTCCTCACTTTGACAGAACAGTTCCCCGTCCTCACTGTGATAGAACAGTTCCCCCGTCCTCACTGTGATAGAACAGTTCCCCTGTCCTCACTGTGATAGGACATTTCACACGTCCTCACTGTGATAGAACAGTTCCCCTGTCCTGACAGTGACAGAACAGTTCCCCCGGTCTCACTGTGATAGAACAGTACCCTTGGCCATACTGTGATAGAACAGTTCCCCCGTCCTCACTGTGATAGAACAGTTCCCCTGTCCTCACTGTGATAGAACAGTTCCCCCGTCCTCATTGTGATGGAACTCATCCCCCTGTCCTCACTGTGATAGAACAGTTCCCCTGTCCTCACTGTGATAGAACAGTTCCCCTGTCCTCACTGTGATAGAACAGTTTCCCTTCCTCACTGTGATAGAACTGTTCCCCCCGTCCTCTCTGTGACAGAACAATTTCCCCGTCCTCTCTGTGACAGAACAGTTCCCCCGTCCTCACTGTTATAGAACAGTTCCCCTGTCCTAACTGTGATAGAACAGTTGCCCCGTCCTAACTGTGATAGAACAGTTCCCATGTGCTCACTGTGATAGAGCAGTTCCCCTGTGCTCACTGTGATAGAGCAGTTCCCCTGTCCTCACTGTCAGAACAGATGCCCTGTCCTCACTGTGATAGAACTGTTCCCCCTGTCCTCACTGTGATAGAACTGTTCCCCCTGTCCTCACTGTGATAGAACTGTTCCCCCGTCCTCTCTGTGACAGAACAGTTCCCCCGTCCTCTCTGTGATAGAACAGTTCCCCTGTCCTAACTGTGGAAGAGCAGTTCCCCTGTCCTTACTGTAACAGAACAGTTCCGCCATCCTCACTGTGATAGACAGTTCCCCAGTACTCACTGTGATACAACAGTTACCAGTCCTCACTGTGATAGAACAGTTCTCACTTCCTCACTGTGATAGAACAGTTTCCCCGTCCTCACTGTGACAGAACAGTTCCTGAGTCCTAACTGTGATAGAACAGTTCCCCTGTCCTCACTGTGATAGAGCAGTTCCCCTGTCCTCACTGTGATGGAGCAGTTCCCCTGTCCTCTCTGTGACAGAACAGTTCCCCCGTCCTCTCTGTGACAGAAAAGTTCCCCCGTCCTCACTGTGATAGAAGAGTTCCCCTGTCCTAACAGTGGAAGAACATTTCCCCTGTCTTACTGTAACAGAACAGTTCCCCTGTCCTCACTATGATGGAACAGTTCCCCAGTCCTCACTGTGATAGAACATTTCCCCTGTCTTCACTGTGATAGAACTGTTCCCCCTGTCCTCACTGTGATAGAACAGTTCCCCCGTCCTCTCTGTGACAGAACAGTTCCCCCGTCCTCACTGTGATTGAACAGTTCACCTGTCCTCATTGTGACAGAACAGTTCCCCCATCCTCACTGTGACAGAACAGTTTCCTTGTCGACACTGTGAAAGAACAGTTCACCCGTCCTGACTGATGGGCACATTGCCCTGTCCTCACTGTGATAGAACTGTTCCCCCTGTCCTCACTGTGATAGAACAGTTCCCCCGTCCTCTCTGTGACAGAACAATTCCCCCGTCCTCACTGTGATCGAACAGTTCCCCTGTCCTCACTGTTACAGAACAGTTCCTGAGTCCTTACTGTGAAAGAACAGTTCACCCGTCCTCACTGTGATTGAAACGTTCCCCCGTCCTCACTGTGATAGAACTGTTCCCCCTGTCCTCACTGTGACAGAACAGTTCCCCCGTCCTCACTGTGATAGAACAGTTTCTCCGTCCTCACGGTGACAGAACAGTTCCCCCGCCCTCACTGTGAGAGAACAGTTCCCCTGTCCTCACTGTGATAGAACAGTTCCCCTGTCCTCACTGCGATAGAATTGTTCCCCCGTCCTCACTATGATAGAACATTTCCCCTGTCTTCACTGTGATAGAACAGTTCCCCCTGTCCTCACTGTGATAGAACAGTTCCTCTGTACTCACTGAGAAAGAACAGTTCCCCCGTCCTAAATGTGATAGAACAGTTCCCCCGTCCTCACTGTGACAGAACAGATCCCCTGTCCTCACTGTAATAGAACTGTTCCCCCTGTCCTCACTGTGACAGAACAGTTCCCCCGTCCTCACTGTGATAGAAGAGTTCCCCTGTCCTAACCGTGGAAGAACATTTCCCCTGTCTTACTGTAACAGAACAGTTCCCCCGTCCTCACTGTGACAGAACAGTTCCCCTGTCCTAACTATGATAGAACAGTTCTGAAGTCCTCACTGTCAAAAAACAGTTCCCCCGTCCTAACTGTGATAGAACAGTTCCCCCGTCCTCACTGTGACAGAACAGTTCCCCTGCACTCACTGTGACAGAACAGTTCCGCTGTCCTCACTGTGACAGAACAGTTCTCCTGTACTCACTGTGACAGAACATTTCCACCGTCCTCACTGTGACAGAACAGTTCCCCTGTCCTCACTGTGTTAGAACAGTTCCCCTATACTCACTGTGACAGAATAGTACCCTCTTTCTAACTGTGATAGAACAGATCCCTTGTCCGCACTGTGACAGAACAGTTCCCCTGTCCTTTCTGTGACAGAACAGTTGCCCCGTCTTGACTGTGATAGAACAGTTTCCCCGTCCTCACTGTGACAGAACAGTCCTGAGTCCTAACTGTGATAGAACAGATCCCCTGTCCACACTGTTATACAGCAGTTCCCCTGTCCTCACTGTGCTAGAACAATTCCCCTGTACTCACTGTGACAGAACAGTTCAGCTCTCCTCAATGTGTTAGAACAGTTCCCCCGTCCTCACTGCGATAGCACAGTTCCCCTGTACTCACTGCGATGGAACAGTTCCCCTGTACTCACTGTGACAGAACAGATCCCCTGTCCTCACTGCGATAGAACAATTCCCCCGTCCTCACTGTGATAGAACAGTTCCCCTGTCCTCACTGCGATAGAACAGTTCCCCCGTCCTCACTGTGATAGAACAGTTCCCCCGTCCCCACTGTGATAGAACAGATCCCCCGTCCTCACTGTGATAGAACAGTTCCCCTGTCCTCACTGTGATAGAACAGTTCCCCCGTCCTCACTGTGATAGAACAGTTCCGCTGTCCTCACTGCAATAGAACATTTCCCCCGTCCTCACTGTGATAGAACAGTTCCCCTGTCCTCACTGTGATAGAACAGTTCCCCTGTCCTCTCTGTGATAGAACAGTTCCCCCGTCCTCACTGTGATAGAACAGTTCCCCTGTCCTCACTGCGATAGAACAGTTCCCCCGGTCTCACTGTGATGGAACAGTTCCCTTGGCCAAACTGTGATGGAACAGTTCCCCCGTCCTCACTGTGATTGAACAGTTCCCCCGTCCCCACTGTGATGGAACATTTCCCCCATCCTCACTGTGATAGAACCGTTCCCCGGTCCTCACTGTTATAGAACAGTTCCCCCTTCCTCACTGTTATAGAACTGATCCCCCTGTCCTCACTGTGATAGAACAGTTCCCCCGTCCTCATTGTGATGGAACTGATCCCCCTGTCCTCACTCTGACAGAAGTGATCCCCCTGTCCTCACTGTGATTGAACTCATCCCCCTGTCCTCACTGTGATAGAACAGTTCCCCTGTCCTCACTGTGATAGAACAGTTTCCCGTCCTCACTGTGATAGAACTGTTCCCCCCGTCCTCTCTGTGACAGAACAGTTTCCCCGTCCTCTCTTTGACTGAACAGTTCCCTCGTCCTCACTGTTATAGAACAGTTCCCCTGTCCTAACTGTGATAGAACAGTTCTTAAGTCCTCACTGTCAAAATCAGTTCCCTCGTCCTCACTGTGACTGAACAGTTCCCCTGTCCTCAGTGTGCTAGAACAATTCCCCTGTACTCACTGTGACAGAACAGTTCAGCTATCCTCAATGTGTTAGAACAGTTCCCCCGTCCTCACTGTGACAGAACAGTTCCCTTGTCCTCACTGTGTTAGAACAGTTCCCCTGTACTCACTGTGATAGAACAGTACCCTCTTTCTAACTGTAATAGAACAGATCCCTTGTCCACACTGTGACAGAACAGTTCCCCTGTCTTTTCTGTGACAGAACAGTTGCCCCGTCCTAACTGTGATAGAACAGTTCCCCTGTCCTCACTGTCAGAACAGATGCCCTGTCCTCTCTGTGATAGAACAGTTCCCCTGTCCTAACTGTGGAAGAGCAGTTCCCCTGTCCTTACTGTAACAGAACAGTTCCGCCATCCTCACTGGGATAGAACAGTTCCCCAGTCCTCGCTGTGATAGAACAGTTCCCCTGTCCTCACTGTGATAGAACAGTTCCCCTGTCCTCACTGTGAGAGAACAGATCCCCTGTCCTCACTGTGATAGAACAGTTCCTCTGTCCTCACTGTGATAGAACAGTTCCCCGGTCCTCACTGTGACAGAACAGTTCCCCAGTCATCACTGTGATAGAACAGTTCCCCTGTCCTAATTGTGATAGAATACTTCTACCCATCGTCGCTGTGATGGAACAGTTCCCCCGTCCTAACTGTGATAGAACAGTTTCTCCGTCCTCACTGTGACAGAACAGTTCCCCTGTCCTCACTGTGATAGAACAGTTCCCCTGTCCTCACTGTGACTGATCATTTCCCCTGTCCTCACAGTGAGAGAACAGTTCTCGCGTCCTCTCTGTGATAGAACATTTCCCCTTTACTCACTCTGATAGAACAGTTCCCTCTTTCGAAATGTGATACAACAGTTCTCTTTTCCACACGGTGACAGAAAAGTTCCCTTGTCCTCTCTGTGACAGAACAGTTCCCCCGTCGTCACTGTGATAGAACAGTTCCCCTGTACTCACTGTGACAGAACAGTTCCACTGTCCTGACAGTGACAGAACAGTTCCCCTGGTCTCACTGTGATAGAACAGTTCCCTTGGCCACACTGTGATAGAACAGTTCCCCCGTCCCCACTTTGATAGAACAGTCCCCCTGTCCTCACTGTGATAGAACAGTTCCCCTGTCTTCACTGTGATAGAACAGTTTCCCGTCCTCTTTGTGATAGAACTGTTCGCCCTGTCCTCACTGTGACAGAACAGCTTCCCATTCCTGTCTGTGACAGAACAGCTCCCCCGTCCTCACTGTGATAGAACAGTTCCCCCGTCCACACTGTGACAGAACAGTTCCCCCGTCCTCGCTGTAATAGAACATTTCCCCAGTCCACACTCTGATAGAACAGTTCCCCTGTCCTCACTTTGACAGAACAGTTCCCTGTCCTCACTGTGATAGAACACTTCCCCTGTCCTAACTGTGATAGGACATTTCACACGTCCTCACTGTGATAGAACAGTTCCCCTGTCGTCACTGTGATAGAACAGTTCCCCCCGTCTCACTGTGATAGAACAGTTCACCCGTCCTCACTGTGATAGAACAGTTCGCTTGGCCACACTGTGACAGAACAGTTCCCCCGTCCTCACTGTGAAAAAACAGTTCCCCCATCCTAACTGTGATAGAACAGTTCCCCTATCCTCACTGTGACAGAACAGTTCCCCTGTCCTCACTGTGATAGAATACTTCTACCCATCCTCGCTGTGATGGAACAGTTCCCCCGTCGTAACTGTGATAGAACAGTTTCTCCGTCCTCACAGTGACAGAACAGTTCCCCCGTTCTCACGGTGATAGAACAGTTCCCCTGTCCTCACTGTGACTGATCATTTCCCCTGTCCTCACAGTGAGAGAACAGTTCTCGCGTCCTCTCTGTGATAGAACAGTTCCCCTGTACTCACGCTGATAGAACAGTTCCCTCTTTCGAAATGTGATACAACAGTTCTCTTTTCCACACGGTGACAGAAAAGTTCCCTTGTCCTCTCTGTGACAGAACAGTTCCCCCGTCGTCACTGTGATAGAACAATTCCCCCGTCCTCACTGTGATAGAACACTTCCCTGTCCTAACTGTGGAAGAGCAGTTCCCCTGTCCTTACTGTAACAGAACAGTTCCGCCATCCTCACTGTGATAGAACAGTTCCCCAGTACTCACTGTGATAGAACAGTTCCCCCGTCCTCACTGTGATAGAACAGTTCCCCCGTCCTGTCTGTGACAGAACAGTTCCCCCGTCCTGTCTGTGACAGAACAGTTGCCCCGTCCTCACTGTGATTGAACAGTTCCCCTGTCCTCACTGTGACAGAAAAGTTACCCGTGCTCACTGTGATAGAACAGTTCCCACTTCCTCTCTGTGACAGAACAGTTCCCCCGGTCTCACACTGATAGAACAGTTCTCATGTCCTAACTGTGATAGTACAGTTCCTCTGTACTCACTGAGAAAGAACAGTTCCCCCGTCCTAAATGTGATAGAACAGTTCCCCCGTCCTCACTGTGATAGAACAGATCCCCTGTCCTCACTGTAATAGAACTGTTCCCCCTGTCCTCACTGTGATAGAACAGTTCCCCCGTCCTCTCTGTGACAGAAAAGTTCCCCCGTCCTCACTGTGATAGAAGAGTTCCCCTGTCCTAACCCTGGAAGAACATTTCCCCTGTCTTACTGTAACAGAACAGTTCCCCCGTCCTCACTGTGACAGAACAGTTCCCCTGTCCTAACTATGATAGAACAGTTCTTAAGTCCTCACTGTCAAAAAACAGTTCCCCTGTCCTCACTGTGATAGAACAGTTCCCCCGTCCTCACTGTGACAGAACAGTTCCCCCATCCTCACTGTGATAGAACAGTTCCCCTGTCCTCACTGTGATAGAACAGTTCCCCCGTCCCCACTGTGATAGAACATTTCCCCCATCCTCACTGTGATAGAACAGTTCCCCTGTCCTCACTGTTATAGAACTGATCCCCCTGTCCTCACTGTGATAGAACAGTTCCCCCGTCCTCATTGTGATGGAACTGATCCCCCTGTCCTCACTGTGATAGAAGTGATCCCCCTGTCCTCACTGTGATAGAACTCATCCCCCTGTCCTCACTGTGATAGAACAGTTCCCCCGTCCTCATTGTGATGGAACTGATCCCCCTGTCCTCACTGTGATAGAACAGTTCCGCTGTCCTCACTGTGACAGAACAGTTCCCTTGTCCTCACTGTGATAGAACAGTTCCCCCGTCCTCACTGTGATAGAACAGTTCCCCTGTCCTCACTGCGATAGAACAGTTCCCCCGTCCTCACTGTGATAGAACAGTTCCCCCGTCCTCACTGTGATATAACATTTCCGCTGTCCTCACTGTGATAGAACAGTTCCCCGTCCTCACTGTGATAGAACTGTGCCCCCTGTCCTCACCGTGATAGAACAGTTTCCCATTCATCTCTGTGACAGAACAGCTCCCCCGTCCTCACTGTGATTGAACATTTCCCCTGTCCTTACTGCGATAGAATTGTTCCCCCTGTCCTCACTGTGATAGAACAGTTCCCCTGTCCTCTCTGTGATAGAACAGATCCCCTGTCCACACTGTGATATAACAGTTTCCCTGTCCTCACTGTGACAGAACAGTTCCCCCGTCCTCACTGTGATAGAACAGTTCCCCTGTCCTGACAGTGACAGAACAGTTCCCCCGGTCTCACTGTGATAGAACAGTACCCTTGGCCAAACTGAAATAGAACAGTTCCCCCATCCTCACTGTGACAGAACAGTTCCTCTGTACTCACTGTGATAGAACAGTTCCCCTGTCCTCACTGTTATAGAACTGATCCCCCTGTCCTCACTGTGATAGAACAGTTCCCCCGTCCTCATTGTGATGGAACTGATCCCCCTGTCCTCACTGTGATAGAAGTGATGCCCCTGTCCTCACTGTGATGGAACTCATCCCCCTGTCCTCACTCTGATAGAACAGTTCCCCTGTCCTCACTGTGATAGAACAGTTCCCCTGTCCTCACTGTGATAGAACAGTTTCCCGTCCTCACTGTGATAGAACAGTTCCCCGGTCCTCACTGTTATACAACAGTTCCCCTGTCCTCACTGTTATAGAACTGATCCCCCTGTCCTCACTGTTATAGAACTGATCCCCCTGTCCTCACTGTGATAGAAGTGATCCCCCTGTCCTCACTGTGATAGAACTCATCCCCCTGTCCTCACTGTGATAGAACAGATCCCCCGTCCTCATTGTGATGGAACTTATCCCCCTGTCCTCACTGTGATAGAACAGTTCCCCTGTCCTCACTGTGACAGAACAGTTTCCCTGTCCTCACTGTGATAGAACAGTTCCCCCGTCCCCACTGTGATAGAACAGTTCCCCCGTCCCCACTGTGATAGAACAGTTCCCCCGTCCTCACTGTGATAGAACAGTTCCCCTGTCCTCACTGTGATAGAACATTTCCCCTGTCCTCACTGTGATAGAACAGTTCCCTTGGCCAAACTGTGATAGAACAGTTCCCCCGTCCTCACTGTGATAGAACAGTTCCCCCGTCCCCACTGTGATAGAACATTTCCCCCATCCTCACTGTGATAGAACAGTTCCCCTGTCCTCACTGTTATAGAACTGATCCCCCTGTCCTCACTGTGACAGAACAGTTCCCCTGTCCTCATTGTGATGGAACTGATCCCCCTGTCCTCACTGTGATAGAAGTGATCCCCCTGTCCTCACTGTGATAGAACTCATCCCCCGTCCTCACTGAGATAGAACAGTTCCCCTGTCCTCACTGTGATAGAACAGTTCCCCTGTCCTCACTGTGACAGAACAGTTTCCCGTCCTCACTGTGATAGAACTGTTCCCCCCGTCCTCTGTGACAGAACATTTTCCCCGTCCTTTCTTTGACAGAACAGTTCCCTCGTCCTCACTGTTATAGAACAGTTCCCCTGTCCTAACTGTGATAGAACAGTTCTTAAGTCCTCACTGTCAAAATCAGTTCCCCCGTCCTAACTGTGCTAGAACAGTTCCCCCGTCCTCACTGTGACAGAAAAGTTCCCCCATCCTCACTGTGATAGAACAGTTCCCCTGTCCTCACTGTGATAGAACAGTTCCCCCGTCCTCACTGTGATAGAACAGTTCCCCCGTCATCACTGTGTTAGAACCGTTCCCCTGTACTCACTGTGATAGAACAGTTCCCCCGTCCTCACTGTGACAGAACAGTTCCCCCGTCCTCACTGTGATAGAACAGTTCCCCTGTCCTCACTGTGATAGAACAGTTCCCCCGTCCTCACTGTGATAGAACAGTTCCGCTGTCCTCACTGCGATAGCACAGTTCCCCCGTCCTCACTGTGATAGAACAGTTCCCCTGTCCTCACTGTGATAGAACAGTTCCCCCGTCCCCACTGTGATAGAACAGTTCCCCTGTCCTCTCTGTGATAGAACAGTTCCCCTGTCCTCACTGTGATAGAACAGTTCCCCTGTCCTCTCTGTGATAGAACAGTTCCCCCATCCTCACTGTGATAGAACAGTTCCCCTGTCCTCACTGCGATAGAACAGTTCCCCCGGTCTTACTGTGATGGAACAGTTCCCTTGGCCAAACTGTGATAGAACAGTTCCCCTGTCCTCACTGTGATAGAACAGTTCCCCTGTCTTCACTGTGATAGATCAGTTCCCCTGTATTCACTGTGATAGAACAGTTCCCCTGTCCTCAATGTTATAGAACACTTCCCCCGTCCTCACTGTTATAGAACTGATCCCCCTGTCCTCACTGTGATAGAACAGTTCCCCCGTCCTCATTGTGATGGAACTGATCCCCCTGTCCTCACTCTGATAGAATTGATCCCCCTGTCCTCACTCTGATAGAACTCATCCCCCTGTCCTCACTGTGATAGAACAGTTCCCCTGTCCTCACTGTGATAGAACAGTTCCCCTGTCCTCACTGTGATATAACAGTTTCCCGTCCTCACTGTGATAGAACTTTTCCCCCCGACCTCTCTGTGACAGAACAGTTTCCCCGTCCTCTCTTTGACTGAACAGTTCCCTCGTCCTCACTGTTATAGAACAGTTCCCCTGTCCTAACTGTGATAGAACAGTTCTTAAGTCCTCACTGTCAAAATCAGTTCCCTCGTCCTGTGATAGAACAGTTCCCCCGTCCTCACTGTGACAGAACAGTTCCCCTGTCCTCACTGTGCTAGAACAATTCCCCTGTACTCACTGTGACAGAACAGTTCAGCTATCCTCAATGTGTTAGAACAGTTCCCCCGTCCTCACAGTGACAGAACAGTTCCCTTGTCGTCACTGTATTAGAACAGTTCCCCTGTACTCACTGTGATAGAACAGTACCCTCTTTCTAACTGTAATAGAACATATCCCTTGTCCACACTGTGACAGAACAGTTCCCCTGTCTTTTCTGTGACAGAACAGTTGCCCCATCCTAACTGTGATAGAACAGTTCCCCTGTCCTCACTGTGATAGAACAGTTCCCCTGTCCTCACTGTCAGAGCAGATGCCCTGTCCTCACTGTGATAGAACAGATCCCCTGTCCTCACTGTGATAGAACAGTTCCCCTGTCCTCACTGTGATAGAACAGTTCCCCCGTCCTCACTGTGACTGAACAGTTCCCCTGTCCTCACTGTGATAGAACAGTTCCCCTGTCCTAATTGTGATAGAATACTTATACCCATCCTCGCTGTGATGGAACAGTTCCCCCGTCGTAACTGTGATAGAACAGTTTCTCCGTCCTCACTGTGACAGAACAGTTCCCCTGTTCTCACTGTGATAGAACAGTTCCCCCGTCCTCACTGTGATAGAACAGTTCCCCTGTCCTCACTGTGCTAGAAAAATTCCCCTGTACTCACTGTGACAGAACAGTTCAGCTATCCTCAATGTGTTAGAACAGTTCCCCCGTCCTCACTGTGACAGAACAGTTCCATTGTCCTCACTGTGACAGAACAGTTCAGCTATCCTCAATGTGTTAGAACAGTTCCCCCGTCCTCACTGTGATAGAACAGTTCCCCTGTCCTCACTGTGATAGAACAGTTTCCCGTCCTCACTGTAATAGAACTATTCCCCCCGTCCTCTCTGTGATACAATTGTTCTCACTTCCTCACTGTGATAGAACAGTTTCCCCTGTCCTTACTGTCATAGAACAGTTCCCCCATCCTCTCTGTGATAGAACAGTTCCCCTGACCTCTCTGTGATAGAACAGTTCCCCTGTCCTCACTGCGATAGAACAGTTCCCCCGTCCTCACTGCGATAGAACAGTTCCCCCGTCCTCCCTGCGATCGAACTGTTCCCCCGTCCTCACTGCGATAGCACATTTCCCCCGTCCCCACTGTGATAGAACAGTTCCCCCGTCCTCACTGTGATAGAACAGTTCCCCCGTCCCCACTGTGATAGAACATTTCCCCCATCCTCACTGTGATAGAACAGTTCCCCTGTCCTCACTGTGATAGAACAGTTCCCCCGTCCTCATTGTGATGGAACTGATCCCCCTGTATTCACTGTGATAGAAGTGATCCCCCTGTCCTCACTGTGATAGAACAGTTCCCCTGTCCTCACTGTGATAGAACAGTTTCCCGTCCCCACTGTGATAGAAAAGTTCCCCCATCCTCACTGTGATAGAACAGTTCCCCTGTCCTCACTGTGATAGAACAGCTCCCCTGTCCTCACTGTGATAGAACAGTTCCCCCGTCCTCATTGTGATGGAACTGATCCCCCATCCTCACTGTGATAGAAGTGATGCCCCTGTCCTCACTGTGATAGAACTCATCCCCTTGTCCTCACTGTGATAGAACAGTTCCCCTGTCCTCACTGTGATAGAACAGTTCCCCTGTCCTCACTGTGATAGAACAGTTTCCCGTCCTCACTGTGATAGAACTGTTCCCCCCGTCCTCTCTGTGACAGAACAGTTTCCCCGTCCTCTCTTTGAAAGAACAGTTCCCCCGTCCTCACTGTGCTAGAGCAATTCCCCTGTACTCACTGTGACAGAACAGTTCAGCTATCCTCAATCTGTTAGAACAGTTTCCCCGTCCTCACTGTGACAGAACAGTTCCCCTGTCCTCACTGTGCTAGAGCAATTCCCCTGTACTCACTGTGACAGAACAGTTCAGCTATCCTCAATGTGTTAGAACAGTTTCCCCGTCCTCACTGTGATAGAACAGTTCCCCTGTCCTCACTGTGATAGAACAGTTCCCCCGTCCTCACTGTGACAGAACAGTTCCCCCGTCCTCACTGTGATAGAACAGTTCCCCCGTCCTCACTGTGATGGAACAGTTCCCCCGTCCCCACTGTGATAGAGCATTTCCCCCATCCTCACTGTGATAGAACAGTTCCCCCATCCTCACTGTTATAGAACTGATCCCCCTGTCCTCACTGTGATAGAACAGTTCTCCCGTCCTCATTGTGATGGAACTGATCCCACTGTACTCACTGTGATAGAAGTGATCCCCCTGTCCTCACTGTGATAGAACTCATCCCCCGTCCTCACTGTGATAGAACAGTTTCCCGTCCTCACTGTGATAGAACTGTTCCCCCCGTCCTCTCTGTGACAGAACAGTTTCCCCGTCCTGTCTTTGACAGAACAGTTCCCTCGTCCTCACTGTTATAGAACAGTTCCCCTGTCCTAACTGTGATAGAACAGTTCTTGAGTCCTCACTGTCAAAATCAGTTCCCCCGTCCTAACTGTGATAGAACAGTTCCCCTGTCCTCACTGTGCTAGAGCAATTCCCCTGTACTCACTATGACAGAACAGTTCAGCTATCCTCAATGTGTTAGAACAGTTTCCCCGTCCTCACTGTGATAGAACAGTTCCCCTGTCCTCACTGTGATAGAACAGTTCCCCCGTCCTCACTGTGACAGAACAGTTCCCCCGTCCTCACTGTGATAGAACAGTTCCCCCGTCCTCACTGTGATAGAACAGTTCCCCCGGTCTCACTGTGATGGAACAGTTCCCCCGTCCCCACTGTGATAGAGCATTTCCCCCATCCTCACTGTGATAGAACAGTTCCCCCATCCTCACTGTTATAGAACTGATCCCCCTGTCCTCACTGTGATAGAACAGTTCCCCCGTCCTCATTGTGATGGAACTGATCCCACTGTACTCACTGTGATAGAAGTGATCCCCCTGTCCTCACTGTGATAGAACTCATCCCCCGTCCTCACTGTGATAGAACAGTTTCCCGTCCTCACTGTGATAGAACTGCTCCCCCCGTCCTCTCTGTGACAGAACAGTTTCCCCGTCCTGTCTTTGACAGAACAGTTCCCTCGTCCTCACTGTTATAGAACAGTTCCCCTGTCCTAACTGTGATAGAACAGTTCTTAAGTCCTCACTGTCAAAATCAGTTCCCCCGTCCTAACTGTGATAGAACAGTTCCCCCGTCCTCACTGTGACAGAACAGTTCCCCTGTCCTCTCTGTGCTAGAGCAATTCCCCTGTACTCACTGTGACAGAACAGTTCAGCTATCCTCAATGTGTTAGAACAGTTTCCCCGTCCTGACTGTGCAGAACAGTTCCCTTGTCCTCACTGTGTTAGAACAGTTCCTCTGTACTCACTGTGATAGAACAGTACCCTCTTTCTAACTGTAATAGAACAGATCCCTTGTCCACACTGTGATAGAACAGTTCCCCCGTCCTCACTGTGACAGAACAGTTCCCCTGTCCTCTCTGTGCTAGAACAATTCCCCTGTCCTCACTGTGATAGAACAGTTCCCCTGTCCTCACTGTGATAGAACAGTTCCCCCGTCCTCACTGTGATAGAACAGTACCCCCGTCCCCACTGTGATAGAAAAGGTCCCCCATCCTCACTGTGATAGAACAGTTCCCCTGTCCTCACTGTGATAGAACAGTTTCCCGTCCTCACTGTAATAGAACTATTCCCCCCGTCCTCTCTGTGACAGAACAGTTCCCCTGTCCTCACTGTGATAGAACAGTTCCCCCGTCCTCACTGTGATAGAACAGATCCCCCGTCCTCACTGCGATAGAACAGTTCCCCCGTCCCCACTGTGATAGAACAGTTCCCCCGGTCTCACTGTGATGGAACAGTTCCCCCGTCCCCACTGAGATAGAATATTTCCCCCATCCTCACTGTGATAGAACAGTTCCCCTGTCCTCACTGTGATAGAACAGTTCCCCTGTCCTCACTGTGATAGAACAGTTCCCCCGTCCTCATTGTGATGGAACTGATCCCCCTGTCCTCACTCTGATAGAAGTGATGCCCCTGTCCTCACTGTGATGGAACTCATCCCCTTGTCCTCACTGTGATAGAACAGTTCCCCTGTCCTCACTGTGATAGAACAGTTCCCCTGTCCTCACTGTGATAGAACAGTTTCCCGTCCTCACTGTGATAGAACTGTTCCCCCCGTCCTCTCTGTGACAGAACAGTTTCCCCGTCCTCTCTTTGACAGAACAGTTCCCCTGTCCTCACTGTGCTAGAGCAATTCCCCTGTACTCACTGTGACAGAACAGTTCAGCTATCCTCAATGTGTTAGAACAGTTTCCCCGTCCTCACTGTGATAGAACAGTTCCCCCGTTCTCTCTGTGACAGAAGAGTTCCCCCGTCCTCTCCGTGATAGAACAGTTCCCCTGTCCTCACTGTGATAGAACAGTTCCCCTGTCCTCACTGTGAGAGAACAGATCCCCTGTCCTCACTGTGATAGAACAGTTCCCCTGTCCTCACTGTGATAGAACAGTTCCCCGGTCCTCACTGTGACAGAACAGTTCCCCTGTCCTAATTGTGATAGAATACTTCTACCCATCCTCGCTGTGATGGAACAGTTCCCCCGTCCTAACTGTGATAGAACAGTTTCTCCGTCCTCACTGTGACAGAACAGTTCCCCTGTTCTCACTGTGACTGATCATTTCCCCTGTCCTCTCAGTGGGAGAACAGTTCTCGCGTCCTCTCTGTGATAGAACAGTTCCCCTGTACTCACTCTGATAGAACAGTTCCCTTTTTCGAAATGTGATACAACAGTTCCCTTTTCCACACGGTGACAGAAAAGTTCCCTTGTCCTCTCTGTGACAGAACAGTTCCCCCGTCGTCACTGTGATAGAACAGTTCCCCTGTCCTCACTGTGCTAGAGCAATTCCCCTGTACTCACTATGACAGAACAGTTCAGCTATCCTCAATGTGTTAGAACAGTTTCCCCGTCCTCACTGTGATAGAACAGTTCCCCTGTCCTCACTGTGATAGAACAGTTCCCCCGTCCTCACTGTGACAGAACAGTTCCCCCGTCCTCACTGTGATAGAACAGTTCCCCCGTCCTCACTGTGATAGAACAGTTCCCCCGGTCTCACTGTGATGGAACAGTTCCCCCGTCCCCACTGTGGTAGAGCATTTCCCCCATCCTCACTGTGATAGAACAGTTCCCCCATCCTCACTGTTATAGAACTGATCCCCCTGTCCTCACTGTGATAGAACAGTTCCCCCGTCCTCATTGTGATGGAACTGATCCCACTGTACTCACTGTGATAGAAGTGATCCCCCTGTCCTCACTGTGATAGAACAGTTTCCCGTCCTCACTGTGATAGAACTGCTCCCCCCGTCCTCTCTGTGACAGAACAGTTTCCCCGTCCTGTCTTTGACAGAACAGTTCCCTCGTCCTCACTGTTATAGAACAGTTCCCCTGTCCTAACTGTGATAGAACAGTTCTTAAGTCCTCACTGTCAAAATCAGTTCCCCCGTCCTAACTGTGATAGAACAGTTCCCCCGTCCTCACTGTGACAGAACAGTTCCCCTGTCCTCACTGTGCTAGAGCAATTCCCCTGTACTCACTGTGACAGAACAGTTCAGCTATCCTCAATGTGTTAGAACAGTTTCCCCGTCCTGACTGTGCAGAACAGTTCCCTTGTCCTCACTGTGTTAGAACAGTTCCCCTGTACTCACTGTGATAGAACAGTACCCTCTTTCTAACTGTAATAGAACAGATCCCTTGTCCACACTGTGATAGAACAGTTCCCCCGTCCTCACTGTGACAGAACAGTTCCCCTGTCCTCTCTGTGCTAGAACAATTCCCCTGTCCTCACTGTGATAGAACAGTTCCCCCGTCCTCACTGTGACAGAACAGTTCCCCCGTCCTCACTGTGATAGAACAGTTCCCCCATCCTCACTGTGATAGAACAGTTCCCCCGGTCTCACTGTGATGGAACAGTTCCCCCGTCCCCACTGTGATAGAGCATTTCCCCCATCCTCACTGTGATAGAACAGTTCCCCCATCCTCACTGTTATAGAACTGATCCCCCTGTCCTCACTGTGATAGAACAGTTCCCCCGTCCTCATTGTGATGGAACTGATCCCACTGTACTCACTGTGATAGAAGTGATCCCCCTGTCCTCACTGTGATAGAACAGTTTCCCGTCCTCACTGTGATAGAACTGCTCCCCCCGTCCTCTCTGTGACAGAACAGTTTCCCCGTCCTGTCTTTGACAGAACAGTTCCCTCGTCCTCACTGTTATAGAACAGTTCCCCTGTCCTAACTGTGATAGAACAGTTCTTAAGTCCTCACTGTCAAAATCAGTTCCCCCGTCCTAACTGTGATAGAACAGTTCCCCCGTCCTCACTGTGACAGAACAGTTCCCCTGTCCTCACTGTGCTAGAGCAATTCCCCTGTACTCACTGTGACAGAACAGTTCAGCTATCCTCAATGTGTTAGAACAGTTTCCCCGTCCTGACTGTGCAGAACAGTTCCCTTGTCCTCACTGTGTTAGAACAGTTCCCCTGTACTCACTGTGATAGAACAGTACCCTCTTTCTAACTGTAATAGAACAGATCCCTTGTCCACACTGTGATAGAACAGTTCCCCCGTCCTCACTGTGACAGAACAGTTCCCCTGTCCTCTCTGTGCTAGAACAATTCCCCTGTCCTCACTGTGATAGAACAGTTCCCCTGTCCTCACTGTGATAGAACAGTTCCCCCGTCCTCACTGTGATAGAACAGTTCCCCCGTCCCCACTGTGATAGAAAAGGTCCCCCATCCTCACTGTGATAGAACAGTTCCCCTGTCCTCACTGTGATAGAACAGTTCCCCTGTCCTCACTGTGATAGAACAGTTCCCCCGTCCTCACTGTGATAGAACAGTTCCCCTGTCCTCACTGTGATAGAACAGTTCCCCCGTCCTCACTGTGATAGAACAGTTCCCCTGTCCTCACTGTTATAGAACTGATCCCCCTGTCCTCACTGTGATAGAACAGTTCCCCCGTCCTCATTGTGATGGAACTGATCCCCCTGTCCTCACTGTGATAGAAGTGATGCCCCTGTCCTCACTGTGATAGAACTCATCCCCCTGTCCTCACTGTGATAGAACAGTTCCCCTGTCCTCACTGTGATAGAACAGTTTCCCGTCCTCACTGTAATAGAACTATTCCCCCCGTCCTCTCTGTGACAGAACAGTTCCCCTGTCCTCACTGTGATAGAACAGTTCCCCCGTCCTCACTGTGATAGAACAGTTCCCCCGTCCCCACTGTGATAGAACAGTTCCCCCGGTCTCACTGTGATGGAACAGTTCCCCCGTCCCCACTGAGATAGAATATTTCCCCCATCCTCACTGTGATAGAACAGTTCCCCTGTCCTCACTGTGATAGAACTGTTCCCCTGTCCTCACTGTGATAGAACAGTTCTCCCGTCCTCACTGTGATAGAACAGTTCCCCCGTCCTCATTGTGATGGAACTGATCCCCCTGTCCTCACTGTGATAGAAGTGATGCCCCTGTCCTCACTGTGATGGAACTCATCCCCTTGTCCTCACTGTGATAGAACAGTTCCCCTGTCCTCACTGTGATAGAACAGTTCCCCTG
The DNA here is from genome assembly GCF_030028105.1 of Mobula birostris. Classification (NCBI taxonomy): domain Eukaryota; kingdom Metazoa; phylum Chordata; class Chondrichthyes; order Myliobatiformes; family Myliobatidae; genus Mobula; species Mobula birostris. The sequence goes on from NC_092402.1 coordinate 9,452,318, forward strand.
TCCTCACTGTGATAGAACAGTTTCCCGTCCTCACTGTGATAGAACTGTTCCCCCCGTCCTCTCTGTGACAGAACAGTTTCCCCGTTCTCTCTTTGACAGAACAGTTCCCCTGTCCTCACTGTGCTAGAGCAATTCCCCTGTACTCACTGTGACAGAACAGTTCAGCTATCCTCAATGTGTTAGAACAGTTTCCCCGTCCTCACTGTGATAGAACAGTTCCCCCGTCGTCACTGTGACAGAACAGTTCCCCCGTCCTCACTGTGATAGAACAGTTCCCCCATTCTCACTGTGACAGAACAGTTCCCCTGTCCTCACTGTGATAGAACAATTCCCCTGTCCTAACTATGATAGAACAGTTCTTAAGTCCTCACTGTCAAAAAAGAGTTCCCCCGTCCTAACTGTGATAGAACAGATCCCCCGTCCTCACTGTGACAGAACAGTTCCCCCGTCGTCACTGTGATAGAACAGTTCCCCCGTCGTCACTGTGATAGAACAGTTCCCCCGTCGTCACTGTGACAGAACAGTTCCCCCGTCCTCACTGTGATAGAACAGTTCCCCCATTCTCACTGTGACAGAACAGTTCCCCTGTCCTCACTGTGATAGAACAATTCCCCTGTCCTAACTATGATAGAACAGTTCTTAAGTCCTCACTGTCAAAAAAGAGTTCCCCCGTCCTAACTGTGATAGAACAGATCCCCCGTCCTCACTGTGATAGAACAGATCCCCTCTCCTCACTGTGACAGAACAGTACCCTCTTTCTAACTGTGATAGAACAGATCCTTTGTCCGCACTGTGACAGAACAGTTCCCCTGTCCTTTCTGTGACAGAACAGTTGCCCCGTCCTCACTGTGATAGAACAGTTTCCCCGTCCTCACTGTGACAGAACAGTTCCTGAGTCCTAACTGTGATAGAACAGTTCCCCTCTCCACACTGTTATAGAGCAGTTCCCCTGTCCTCACTGTCAGAACAGATGCCCTGTCTTCACTGGGATAGAACAGATCCCCTGTCCTCACTGTGATAGAACTGTTCCCCCTGTCCTCACTGTGATAGAGCAGTTCCCCCGTCCTCACTGTGATAGAACAGTTCCCCCGTCCTCATTGTGATGGAACTGATCCCCCTGTCCTCACTGTGATAGAAGTGATGCCCCTGTCCTCACTGTGATGGAACTCATCCCCTTGTCCTCACTGTGATAGAACAGTTCCCCTGTCCTCACTGTGATAGAACAGTTCCCCTGTCCTCACTGTGATAGAACAGTTTCCCGTCCTCACTGTGATACAACTGTTCCCCCCGTCCTCTCTGTGACAGAACAGTTTCCCCGTCCTCTCTTTGACAGAACAGTTCCCCCGTCCTCACTGTGCTAGAGCAATTCCCCTGTACTCACTGTGACAGAACAGTTCAGCTATCCTCAATGTGTTAGAACAGTTTCCCTGTCCTCACTGTGACAGAACAGTTCCCCTGTCCTCACTGTGCTAGAGCAATTCCCCTGTACTCACTGTGACAGAACAGTTCAGCTATCCTCAATGTGTCAGAACAGTTTCCCCGTCCTCACTGTGATAGAACAGTTCCCCTGTCCTCACTGTGATAGAACAGTTCCCCCGTCCTCACTGTGACAGAACAATTCCCCCGTCCTCACTGTGATAGAACAGTTCCCCCGTCCTCACTGTGATAGAACAGTTCCCCCGGTCTCACTGTGATGGAACAGTTCCCCCGTCCCCACTGTGATAGAGCATTTCCCCCATCCTCACTGTGATAGAACAGTTCCCCCATCCTCACTGTTATAGAACTGATCCCCCTGTCCTCACTGTGATAGAACAGTTCCCCCGTCCTCATTGTGATGGAACTGATCCCACTGTACTCACTGTGATAGAAGTGATCCCCCTGTCCTCACTGTGATAGAACTCATCCCCCGTCCTCACTGCGATAGAACAGTTTCCCGTCCTCACTGTGATAGAACTGTTCCCCCCGTCCTCTCTGTGACAGAACAGTTTCCCCGTCCTGTCTTTGACAGAACAGTTCCCTCGTCCTCACTGTTACAGAACAGTTCCCCTGTCCTAACTGTGATAGAACAGTTCTTAAGTCCTCACTGTCAAAATCAGTTCCCCCGTCCTAACTGTGATAGAACAGTTCCCCCGTCCTCACTGTGACAGAACAGTTCCCCTGTCCTCACTGTGCTAGAGCAATTCCCCTGTACTCACTGTGACAGAACAGTTCAGCTATCCTCAATGTGTTAGAACCGTTTCCCCGTCCTGACTGTGCAGAACAGTTCCCTTGTCCTCACTGTGTTAGAACAGTTCCCCTGTACTCACTGTGATAGAACAGTACCCTCTTTCTAACTGTAATAGAACAGATCCCTTGTCCACACTGTGATAGAACAGATCCCCCGTCCTCACTGTGACAGAACAGTTCCCCTGTCCTCTCTGTGCTAGAACAATTCCCCTGTCCTCACTGTGATAGAACAGTTCCCCTGTCCTCACTGTGATAGAACAGTTCCCCCGTCCTCACTGTGATAGAACAGTTCCCCCGTCCCCACTGTGATAGAAAAGGTCCCCCATCCTCACTGTGATAGAACAGTTCCCCTGTCCTCACTGTGATAGAACAGTTCCCCTGTCCTCACTGTGATAGAACAGTTCCCCCGTCCTCACTGTGATAGAACAGTTCCCCCGTCCCCACTGTGATAGAAAAGGTCCCCCATCCTCACTGTGATAGAACAGTTCCCCTGTCCTCACTGTGATAGAACAGTTCCCCTGTCCTCACTGTGATAGAACAGTTCCCCCGTCCTCACTGTGATAGAACAGTTCCCCCGTCCTCATTGTGATGGAACTGATCCCCCTGTCCTCACTGTGATAGAAGTGATGCCCCTGTCCTCACTGTGATAGAACTCATCCCCCTGTCCTCACTGTGATAGAACAGTTCCCCTGTCCTCACTGTGATAGAACAGTTTCCCGTCCTCACTGTAATAGAACTATTCCCCCCGTCCTCTCTGTGACAGAACAGTTCCCCTGTCCTCACTGTGATAGAACAGTTCCCCCGTCCTCACTGTGATAGAACAGATCCCCCGTCCTCACTGCGATAGAACAGTTCCCCCGTCCCCACTGTGATAGAACAGTTCCCCCGGTCTCACTGTGATGGAACAGTTCCCCCGTCCCCACTGAGATAGAATATTTCCCCCATCCTCACTGTGATAGAACAGTTCCCCTGTCCTCACTGTGATAGAACAATTCCCCTGTCCTCACTGTGATAGAACAGTTTCCCCGTCCTCTCTTTGACAGAACAGTTCCCCTGTCCTCACTGTGCTAGAGCAATTCCCCTGTACTCACTGTGACAGAACAGTTCAGCTATCCTCAATGTGTTAGAACAGTTTCCCCGTCCTCACTGTGATAGAACAGTTCCCCCGTTCTCTCTGTGACAGAAGAGTTCCCCCGTCCTCTCCGTGATAGAACAGTTCCCCTGTCCTCACTGTGATAGAACAGTTCCCCTGTCCTCACTGTGAGAGAACAGATCCCCTGTCCTCACTGTGATAGAACAGTTCCCCTGTCCTCACTGTGATAGAACAGTTCCCCGGTCCTCACTGTGACAGAACAGTTCCCCTGTCCTAATTGTGATAGAATACTTCTACCCATCCTCGCTGTGATGGAACAGTTCCCCCGTCCTAACTGTGATAGAACAGTTTCTCCGTCCTCACTGTGACAGAACAGTTCCCCTGTTCTCACTGTGACTGATCATTTCCCCTGTCCTCTCAGTGGGAGAACAGTTCTCGCGTCCTCTCTGTGATAGAACAGTTCCCCTGTACTCACTCTGATAGAACAGTTCCCTTTTTCGAAATGTGATACAACAGTTCTCTTTTCCACACGGTGACAGAAAAGTTCCCTTGTCCTCTCTGTGACAGAACAGTTCCCCCGTCGTCACTGTGATAGAACAGTTCCCCCGTCGTCACTGTGATAGAACAGTTCCCCTGTACTCACTGTGACAGAACAGTTCCCCCGTCCTCACTGTGATAGAACAGTTCCCCCATTCTCACTGTGACAGAACAGTTCCCCTGTCCTCACTGTGATAGAACAATTCCCCTGTCCTAACTATGATAGAACAGTTCTTAAGTCCTCACTGTCAAAAAAGAGTTCCCCCGTCCTAACTGTGATAGAACAGATCCCCCGTCCTCACTGTGATAGAACAGATCCCCTCTCCTCACTGTGACAGAACAGTACCCTCTTTCTAACTGTGATAGAACAGATCCTTTGTCCGCACTGTGACAGAACAGTTCCCCTGTCCTTTCTGTGACAGAACAGTTGCCCCGTCCTCACTGTGATAGAACAGTTTCCCCGTCCTCACTGTGACAGAACAGTTCCTGAGTCCTAACTGTGATAGAACAGTTCCCCTCTCCACACTGTTATAGAGCAGTTCCCCTGTCCTCACTGTCAGAACAGATGCCCTGTCTTCACTGTGATAGAACAGATCCCCTGTCCTCACTGTGATAGAACTGTTCCCCCTGTCCTCACTGTGATAGAGCAGTTCCCCCGTCCTCACTGTGATAGAACAGTTCCCCTGTACTCACTCTGATAGAACAGTTCCCTTTTTCGAAATGTGATACAACAGTTCTCTTTTCCACACGGTGACAGAAAAGTTCCCTTGTCCTCTCTGTGACAGAACAGTTCCCCCGTCGTCACTGTGACAGAACAGTTCCCCCGTCGTCACTGTGATAGAACAGTTCCCCTGTACTCACTGTGACAGAACAGTTCCCCCGTCCTCACTGTGATAGAACAGTTCCCCCATTCTCACTGTGACAGAACAGTTCCCCTGTCCTCACTGTGATAGAACAATTCCCCTGTCCTAACTATGATAGAACAGTTCTTAAGTCCTCACTGTCAAAAAAGAGTTCCCCCGTCCTAACTGTGATAGAACAGATCCCCCGTCCTCACTGTGATAGAACAGATCCCCTCTCCTCACTGTGACAGAACAGTACCCTCTTTCTAACTGTGATAGAACAGATCCTTTGTCCGCACTGTGACAGAACAGTTCCCCTGTCCTTTCTGTGACAGAACAGTTGCCCCATCCTCACTGTGATAGAACAGTTTCCCCGTCCTCACTGTGACAGAACAGTTCCTGAGTCCTAACTGTGATAGAACAGTTCCCCTCTCCACACTGTTATAGAGCAGTTCCCCTGTCCTCACTGTCAGAACAGATGCCCTGTCTTCACTGTGATAGAACAGATCCCCTGTCCTCACTGTGATAGAACTGTTCCCCCTGTCCTCACTGTGATAGAGCAGTTCCCCCGTCCTCACTGTGATAGAACAGTTCCCCTGTCCTCACTGTTATAGAACTGATCCCCCTGTCCTCACTGTGATAGAACAGTTCCCCCGTCCTCATTGTGATGGAACTGATCCCCCTGTCCTCACTGTGATAGAAGTGATGCCCCTGTCCTCACTGTGATGGAACTCATCCCCCTGTCCTCACTGTGATAGAACAGTTCCCCTGTCCTCACTGAGATAGAACAGTTCCCCGTCCTCACTGTGATAGAACAGTTCCCCCGTCCTCACTGTGATAGAACTGTGCGCCCTGTCCTCACTGTGACAGAACAGTTCCCCCGTCCTCACTGTGATAGAACAGTTCCCCTGTCCTCACTGTGATAGAACAGTTCCCCTGTCCTCACTGTGATAGAACAGTTTCCCGTCCTCACTGTGATAGAACTGTTCCCCCCGTCCTCTCTGTGAGAGAACAGTTTCCCCGTCCTCTCTTTGACAGAACAGTTCCCCCGTCCTCACTGTGCTAGAGCAATTCCCCTGTACTCACTGTGACAGAACAGTTCAGCTATCCTCAATGTGTCAGAACAGTTTCCCCGTCCTCACTGTGATAGAACAGTTCCCCTGTCCTCACTGTGATAGAACAGTTCCCCCGTCCTCACTGTGACAGAACAATTCCCCCGTCCTCACTGTGATAGAACAGTTCCCCCGTCCTCACTGCGATAGAACAGTTCCCCCGGTCTCACTGTGATGGAACAGTTCCCCCGTCCCCACTGTGATAGAGCATTTCCCCCATCCTCACTGTGATAGAACAGTTCCCCCATCCTCACTGTTATAGAACTGATCCCCCTGTCCTCACTGTGATAGAACAGTTCCCCCGTCCTCATTGTGATGGAACTGATCCCACTGTACTCACTGTGATAGAAGTGATCCCCCTGTCCTCACTGTGATAGAACTCATCCCCCGTCCTCACTATGATAGAACAGTTTCCCGTCCTCACTGTGATAGAACTGTTCCCCCCGTCCTCTCTGTGACAGAACAGTTTCCCCGTCCTGTCTTTGACAGAACAGTTCCCTCGTCCTCACTGTTATAGAACAGTTCCCCTGTCCTAACTGTGATAGAACAGTTCTTAAGTCCTCACTGTCAAAATCAGTTCCCCCGTCCTAACTGTGATAGAACAGTTCCCCCGTCCTCACTGTGACAGAACAGTTCCCCTCTCCTCACTGTGCTAGAGCAATTCCCCTGTACTCACTATGACAGAACAGTTCAGCTATCCTCAATGTGTTAGAACAGTTTCCCCGTCCTCACTGTGATAGAACAGTTCCCCCGTTCTCTCTGTGACAGAAGAGTTCCCCCGTCCTCTCCGTGATAGAACAGTTCCCCTGTCCTCACTGTGATAGAACAGTTCCCCTGTCCTCACTGTGAGAGAACAGATCCCCTGTCCTCACTGTGATAGAACAGTTCCCCTGTCCTCACTGTGATAGAACAGTTCCCCGGTCCTCACTGTGACAGAACAGTTCCCCTGTCCTAATTGTGATAGAATACTTCTACCCATCCTCGCTGTGATGGAACAGTTCCCCCATCCTAACTGTGATAGAACAGTTTCTCCGTCCTCACTGTGACAGAACAGTTCCCCTGTTCTCACTGTGACTGATCATTTCCCCTGTCCTCTCAGTGGGAGAACAGTTCTCGCGTCCTCTCTGTGATAGAACAGTTCCCCTGTACTCACTCTGATAGAACAGTTCCCTTTTTCGAAATGTGATACAACAGTTCTCTTTTCCACACGGTGACAGAAAAGTTCCCTTGTCCTCTCTGTGTTAGAACAGTTCCCCTGTACTCACTGTGATAGAACAGTACCCTCTTTCTAACTGTAATAGAACAGATCCCTTGTCCACACTGTGATAGAACAGTTCCCCCGTCCTCACTGTGACAGAACAGTTCAGCTATCCTCAATGTGTTAGAACCGTTTCCCCGTCCTGACTGTGCAGAACAGTTCCCTTGTCCTCACTGTGTTAGAACAGTTCCCCTGTACTCACTGTGATAGAACAGTACCCTCTTTCTAACTGTAATAGAACAGATCCCTTGTCCACACTGTGATAGAACAGTTCCCCCGTCCTCACTGTGACAGAACAGTTCCCCTGTCCTCTCTGTGCTAGAACAATTCCCCTGTCCTCACTGTGATAGAACAGTTCCCCTGTCCTCACTGTGATAGAACAGTTCCCCCGTCCTCACTGTGATAGAACAGTTCCCCCGTCCCCACTGTGATAGAAAAGGTCCCCCATCCTCACTGTGATAGAACAGTTCCCCTGTCCTCACTGTGATAGAACAGTTCCCCCGTCCTCACTGTGATAGAACAGTTCCCCTGTCCTCACTGTGATAGAACAGTTTCCCGTCCTCACTGTAATAGAACTATTCCCCCCGTCCTCTCTGTGACAGAACAGTTCCCCTGTCCTCACTGTGATAGAACAGTTCCCCCGTCCCCACTGTGATAGAACAGTTCCCCCGGTCTCACTGTGATGGAACAGTTCCCCCGTCCCCACTGAGATAGAATATTTCCCCCATCCTCACTGTGATAGAACAGTTCCCCTGTCCTCACTGTGATAGAACAGTTCCCCTGTCCTCACTGTGATAGAACAGTTCCCCCGTCCTCATTGTGATGGAACTGATCCCCCTGTCCTCACTGTGATAGAAGTGATGCCCCTGTCCTCACTGTGATAGAACTCATCCCCCTGTCCTCACTGTGATAGAACAGTTCCCCTGTCCTCACTGTGATAGAACAGTTCCCCTGTCCTCACTGTGATAGAACAGTTTCCCCGTCCTCTCTTTGACAGAACAGTTCCCCTGTCCTCACTGTGCTAGAGCAATTCCCCTGTACTCACTGTGACAGAACAGTTCAGCTATCCTCAATGTGTTAGAACAGTTTCCCCGTCCTCACTGTGATAGAACAGTTCCCCCGTTCTCTCTGTGACAGAAGAGTTCCCCCGTCCTCTCCGTGATAGAACAGTTCCCCTGTCCTCACTGTGATAGAACAGTTCCCCTGTCCTCACTGTGAGAGAACAGATCCCCTGTCCTCACTGTGATAGAACAGTTCCCCTGTCCTCACTGTGATAGAACAGTTCCCCGGTCCTTACTGTGACAGAACAGTTCCCCTGTCCTAATTGTGATAGAATACTTCTACCCATCCTCGCTGTGATGGAACAGTTCCCCCGTCCTAACTGTGATAGAACAGTTTCTCCGTCCTCACTGTGACAGAACAGTTCCCCTGTTCTCACTGTGACTGATCATTTCCCCTGTCCTCTCAGTGGGAGAACAGTTCTCGCGTCCTCTCTGTGATAGAACAGTTCCCCTGTACTCACTCTGATAGAACAGTTCCCTTTTTCGAAATGTGATACAACAGTTCTCTTTTCCACACGGTGACAGAAAAGTTCCCTTGTCCTCTCTGTGACAGAACAGTTCCCCCGTCGTCACTGTGATAGAACAGTTCCCCCGTCGTCACTATGATAGAACAGTTCTTAAGTCCTCACTGTCAAAAAAGAGTTCCCCCGTCCTAACTGTGATAGAACAGATCCCCCGTCCTCACTGTGATAGAACAGATACCCTCTCCTCACTGTGACAGAACAGTACCCTCTTTCTAACTGTGATAGAACAGATCCTTTGTCCGCACTGTGACAGAACAGTTCCCCTGTCCTTTCTGTGACAGAACAGTTGCCCCGTCCTCACTGTGATAGAACAGTTTCCCCGTCCTCACTGTGACAGAACAGTTCCTGAGTCCTAACTGTGATAGAACAGTTCCCCTCTCCACACTGTTATAGAGCAGTTCCCCTGTCCTCACTGTCAGAACAGATGCCCTGTCTTCACTGTGATAGAACAGATCCCCTGTCCTCACTGTGATAGAACTGTTCCCCCTGTCCTCACTGTGATAGAACTGTTCCCCCTGTCCTCACTGTGATAGAGCAGTTCCCCCGTCCTCACTGTGATAGAACAGTTCCCCCGTCCTCATTGTGATGGAACTGATCCCCCTGTCCTCACTGTGATAGAAGTGATGCCCCTGTCCTCACTGTGATAGAACAGTTTCCCCGTCCTCTCTTTGACAGAACAGTTCCCCCGTCCTCACTGTGCTAGAGCAATTCCCCTGTACTCACTGTGACAGAACAGTTCAGCTATCCTCAATGTGTTAGAACAGTTTCCCTGTCCTCACTGTGACAGAACAGTTCCCCTGTCCTTACTGTGCTAGAGCAATTCCCCTGTACTCACTGTGACAGAACAGTTCAGCTATCCTCAATGTGTCAGAACAGTTTCCCCGTCCTCACTGTGATAGAACAGTTCCCCTGTCCTCACTGTGATAGAACAGTTCCCCCGTCCTCACTGTGACAGAACAATTCCCCCGTCCTCACTGTGATAGAACAGTTCCCCCGTCCTCACTGTGATAGAACAGTTCCCCCGGTCTCACTGTGATGGAACAGTTCCCCCGTCCCCACTGTGATAGAGCATTTCCCCCATCCTCACTGTGATAGAACAGTTCCCCCATCCTCACTGTTATAGAACTGATCCCCCTGTCCTCACTGTGATAGAACAGTTCCCCCGTCCTCATTGTGATGGAACTGATCCCACTGTACTCACTGTGATAGAAGTGATCCCCCTGTCCTCACTGTGATAGAACTCATCCCCCGTCCTCACTATGATAGAACAGTTTCCCGTCCTCACTGTGATAGAACTGTTCCCCCCGTCCTCTCTGTGACAGAACAGTTTCCCCGTCCTGTCTTTGACAGAACAGTTCCCTCGTCCTCACTGTTATAGAACAGTTCCCCTGTCCTAACTGTGATAGAACAGTTCTTAAGTCCTCACTGTCAAAATCAGTTCCCCCGTCCTAACTGTGATAGAACAGTTCCCCCGTCCTCACTGTGACAGAACAGTTCCCCTGTCCTCACTGTGCTAGAGCAATTCCCCTGTACTCACTATGACAGAACAGTTCAGCTATCCTCAATGTGTTAGAACAGTTTCCCCGTCCTCACTGTGATAGAACAGTTCCCCTGTCCTCACTGTGATAGAACAGTTCCCCCGTCCTCACTGTGACAGAACAGTTCCCCCGTCCTCACTGTGATAGAACAGTTCCCCCGTCCTCACTGTGATAGAACAGTTCCCCCGGTCTCACTGTGATGGAACAGTTCCCCCGTCCCCACTGTGATAGAGCATTTCCCCCATCCTCACTGTGATAGAACAGTTCCCCCATCCTCACTGTTATAGAACTGATCCCCCTGTCCTCACTGTGATAGAACAGTTCCCCCGTCCTCATTGTGATGGAACTGATCCCACTGTACTCACTGTGATAGAAGTGATCCCCCTGTCCTCACTGTGATAGAACTCATCCCCCGTCCTCACTGTGATAGAACAGTTTCCCGTCCTCACTGTGATAGAACTGTTCCCCCCGTCCTCTCTGTGACAGAACAGTTTCCCCGTCCTGTCTTTGACAGAACAGTTCCCTCGTCCTCACTGTTACAGAACAGTTCCCCTGTCCTAACTGTGATAGAACAGTTCTTAAGTCCTCACTGTCAAAATCAGTTCCCCCGTCCTAACTGTGATAGAACAGTTCCCCCGTCCTCACTGTGACAGAACAGTTCCCCTGTCCTCACTGTGCTAGAGCAATTCCCCTGTACTCACTGTGACAGAACAGTTCAGCTATCCTCAATGTGTTAGAACCGTTTCCCCGTCCTGACTGTGCAGAACAGTTCCCTTGTCCTCACTGTGTTAGAACAGTTCCCCTGTACTCACTGTGATAGAACAGTACCCTCTTTCTAACTGTAATAGAACAGATCCCTTGTCCACACTGTGATAGAACAGTTCCCCCGTCCTTACTGTGACAGAACAGTTCCCCTGTCCTCTCTGTGCTAGAACAATTCCCCTGTCCTCACTGTGATAGAACAGTTCCCCTGTCCTCACTGTGATAGAACAGTTCCCCCGTCCTCACTGTGATAGAACAGTTCCCCCGTCCCCACTGTGATAGAAAAGGTCCCCCATCCTCACTGTGATAGAACAGTTCCCCTGTCCTCACTGTGATAGAACAGTTCCCCCGTCCCCACTGTGATAGAAAAGGTCCCCCATCCTCACTGTGATAGAACAGTTCCCCCATCCTCACTGTTATAGAACTGATCCCCCTGTCCTCACTGTGATAGAACAGTTCCCCCGTCCTCATTGTGATGGAACTGATCCCACTGTACTCACTGTGATAGAAGTGATCCCCCTGTCCTCACTGTGATAGAACTCATCCCCCGTCCTCACTGTGATAGAACAGTTTCCCGTCCTCACTGTGATAGAACTGTTCCCCCCGTCCTCTCTGTGACAGAACAGTTTCCCCGTCCTGTCTTTGACAGAACAGTTCCCTCGTCCTCACTGTTACAGAACAGTTCCCCTGTCCTAACTGTGATAGAACAGTTCTTAAGTCCTCACTGTCAAAATCAGTTCCCCCGTCCTAACTGTGATAGAACAGTTCCCCCGTCCTCACTGTGACAGAACAGTTCCCCTGTCCTCACTGTGCTAGAGCAATTCCCCTGTACTCACTGTGACAGAACAGTTCAGCTATCCTCAATGTGTTAGAACCGTTTCCCCGTCCTGACTGTGCAGAACAGTTCCCTTGTCCTCACTGTGTTAGAACAGTTCCCCTGTACTCACTGTGATAGAACAGTACCCTCTTTCTAACTGTAATAGAACAGATCCCTTGTCCACACTGTGATAGAACAGTTCCCCCGTCCTCACTGTGACAGAACAGTTCCCCTGTCCTCTCTGTGCTAGAACAATTCCCCTGTCCTCACTGTGATAGAACAGTTCCCCTGTCCTCACTGTGATAGAACAGTTCCCCCGTCCTCACTGTGATAGAACAGTTCCCCCGTCCCCACTGTGATAGAAAAGGTCCCCCATCCTCACTGTGATAGAACAGTTCCCCTGTCCTCACTGTGATAGAACAGTTCCCCTGTCCTCACTGTGATAGAACAGTTCCCCCATCCTCACTGTGATAGAACAGATCCCCCGTCCCCACTGTGATAGAAAAGGTCCCCCATCCTCACTGTGATAGAACAGTTCCCCTGTCCTCACTGTGATAGAACAGTTCCCCTGTCCTCACTGTGATAGAAAAGGTCCCCCATCCTCACTGTGATAGAACAGATCCCCCGTCCCCACTGTGATAGAAAAGGTCCCCCATCCTCACTGTGATAGAACAGTTCCCCCGTCCTCACTGTGATAGAACAGTTCCCCCGTCCCCACTGTGATAGAAAAGGTCCCCCATCCTCACTGTGATAGAACAGTTCCCCTGTCCTCACTGTGATAGAACAGTTCCCCCGTCCTCACTGTGATAGAACAGTTTCTCCATCCTCACTGTGATAGAACAGTTCCCCCCGTCCTCATTGTGATGGAACTGATCCCCCTGTCCTCTCTGTGATAGAACAGTTCCCCTGTCCTCACTGTGATAGAACAGTTTCCCGTCCTCACTGTAATAGAACTATTCCCCCCGTCCTCTCTGTGACAGAACAGTTCCCCTGTCCTCACTGTGATAGAACAGTTCCCCCGTCCTCACTGTGATAGAACAGATCCCCCGTCCTCACTGCGATAGAACAGTTCCCCCGTCCCCACTGTGATAGAACAGTTCCCCCGGTCTCACTGTGATGGAACAGTTCCCCCGTCCCCACTGAGATAGAATATTTCCCCCATCCTCACTGTGATAGAACAGTTCCCCTGTCCTCACTGTGATAGAACAGTTCCCCCGTCCTCATTGTGATGGAACTGATCCCCCTGTCCTCACTCTGATAGAAGTGATGCCCCTGTCCTCACTGTGATGGAACTCATCCCCTTGTCCTCACTGTGATAGAACAGTTCCCCTGTCCTCACTGTAATAGAACAGTTCCCCTGTCCTCACTGTGATAGAACAGTTTCCCCGTCCTCTCTTTGACAGAACAGTTCCCCTGTCCTCACTGTGCTAGAGCAATTCCCCTGTACTCACTGTGACAGAACAGTTCAGCTATCCTCAATGTGTTAGAACAGTTTCCCCGTCCTCACTGTGATAGAACAGTTCCCCCGTTCTCTCTGTGACAGAAGAGTTCCCCCGTCCTCTCCGTGATAGAACAGTTCCCCTGTCCTCACTGTGATAGAACAGTTCCCCTGTCCTCACTGTGAGAGAACAGATCCCCTGTCCTCACTGTGATAGAACAGTTCCCCTGTCCTCACTGTGATAGAACAGTTCCCCGGTCCTCACTGTGACAGAACAGTTCCCCTGTCCTAATTGTGATAGAATACTTCTACCCATCCTCGCTGTGATGGAACAGTTCCCCCGTCCTAACTGTGATAGAACAGTTTCTCCGTCCTCACTGTGACAGAACAGTTCCCCTGTTCTCACTGTGACTGATCATTTCCCCTGTCCTCTCAGTGGGAGAACAGTTCTCGCGTCCTCTCTGTGATAGAACAGTTCCCCTGTACTCACTCTGATAGAACAGTTCCCTTTTTCGAAATGTGATACAACAGTTCTCTTTTCCACACGGTGACAGAAAAGTTCCCTTGTCCTCTCTGTGACAGAACAGTTCCCCCGTCGTCACTGTGATAGAACAGTTCCCCCGTCGTCACTGTGATAGAACAGTTCCCCTGTACTCACTGTGACAGAACAGTTCCCCCGTCCTCACTGTGATAGAACAGTTCCCCCATTCTCACTGTGACAGAACAGTTCCCCTGTCCTCACTGTGATAGAACAATTCCCCTGTCCTAACTATGATAGAACAGTTCTTAAGTCCTCACTGTCAAAAAAGAGTTCCCCCGTCCTAACTGTGATAGAACAGATCCCCCGTCCTCACTGTGATAGAACAGATCCCCTCTCCTCACTGTGACAGAACAGTTCCCCTGTCCTTTCTGTGACAGAACAGTTGCCCCGTCCTCACTGTGATAGAACAGTTTCCCCGTCCTCACTGTGACAGAACAGTTCCTGAGTCCTAACTGTGATAGAACAGTTTCCCCTCTCCACACTGTTATAGAGCAGTTCCCCTGTCCTCACTGTCAGAACAGATGCCCTGTCTTCACTGTGATAGAACAGATCCCCTGTCCTCACTGTGATAGAACTGTTCCCCCTGTCCTCACTGTGATAGAGCAGTTCCCCCGTCCTCACTGTGATAGAACAGTTCCCCCGTCCTCATTGTGATGGAACTGATCACCCTGTCCTCACTGTGATAGAAGTGATGCCCATGTCCTCACTGTGATGGAACTCATCCCCTTGTCCTCACTGTGATAGAACAGTTCCCCTGTCCTCACTGTGATAGAACAGTTCCCCTGTCCTCACTGTGATAGAACAGTTTCCCGTCCTCACTGTGATAGAACTGTTCCCCCCGTCCTCTCTGTGACAGAACAGTTTCCCCGTCCTCTCTTTGACAGAACAGTTCCCCCGTCCTCACTGTGCTAGAGCAATTCCCCTGTACTCACTGTGACAGAACAGTTCAGCTATCCTCAATGTGTTAGAACAGTTTCCCTGTCCTCACTGTGACAGAACAGTTCCCCTGTCCTCACTGTGCTAGAGCAATTCCCCTGTACTCACTGTGACAGAACAGTTCAGCTATCCTCAATGTGTCAGAACAGTTTCCCCGTCCTCACTGTGATAGAACAGTTCCCCTGTCCTCACTGTGATAGAACAGTTCCCCCGTCCTCACTGTGACAGAACAATTCCCCCGTCCTCACTGTGATAGAACAGTTCCCCCGTCCTCACTGTGATAGAACAGTTCCCCCGGTCTCACTGTGATGGAACAGTTCCCCCGTCCCCACTGTGATAGAGCATTTCCCCCATCCTCACTGTGATAGAACAGTTCCCCCATCCTCACTGTTATAGAACTGATCCCCCTGTCCTCACTGTGATAGAACAGTTCCCCCGTCCTCATTGTGATGGAACTGATCCCACTGTACTCACTGTGATAGAAGTGATCCCCCTGTCCTCACTGTGATAGAACTCATCCCCCGTCCTCACTATGATAGAACAGTTTCCCGTCCTCACTGTGATAGAACTGTTCCCCCCGTCCTCTCTGTGACAGAACAGTTTCCCCGTCCTGTCTTTGACAGAACAGTTCCCTCGTCCTCACTGTTATAGAACAGTTCCCCTGTCCTAACTGTGATAGAACAGTTCTTAAGTCCTCACTGTCAAAATCAGTTCCCCCGTCCTAACTGTGATAGAACAGTTCCCCCGTCCTCACTGTGACAGAACAGTTCCCCTGTCCTCACTGTGCTAGAGCAATTCCCCTGTACTCACTATGACAGAACAGTTCAGCTATCCTCAATGTGTTAGAACAGTTTCCCCGTCCTCACTGTGATAGAACAGTTCCCCTGTCCTCACTGTGATAGAACAGTTCCCCCGTCCTCACTGTGACAGAACAGTTCCCCCGTCCTCACTGTGATAGAACAGTTCCCCCGTCCTCACTGTGATAGAACAGTTCCCCCGGTCTCACTGTGATGGAACAGTTCCCCCGTCCCCACTGTGATAGAGCATTTCCCCCATCCTCACTGTGATAGAACAGTTCCCCCATCCTCACTGTTATAGAACTGATCCCCCTGTCCTCACTGTGATAGAACAGTTCCCCCGTCCTCATTGTGATGGAACTGATCCCACTGTACTCACTGTGATAGAAGTGATCCCCCTGTCCTCACTGTGATAGAACTCATCCCCCGTCCTCACTGTGATAGAACAGTTTCCCGTCCTCACTGTGATAGAACTGTTCCCCCCGTCCTCTCTGTGACAGAACAGTTTCCCCGTCCTGTCTTTGACAGAACAGTTCCCTCGTCCTCACTGTTACAGAACAGTTCCCCTGTCCTAACTGTGATAGAACAGTTCTTAAGTCCTCACTGTCAAAATCAGTTCCCCCGTCCTAACTGTGATAGAACAGTTCCCCCGTCCTCACTGTGACAGAACAGTTCCCCTGTCCTCACTGTGCTAGAGCAATTCCCCTGTACTCACTGTGACAGAACAGTTCAGCTATCCTCAATGTGTTAGAACCGTTTCCCCGTCCTGACTGTGCAGAACAGTTCCCTTGTCCTCACTGTGTTAGAACAGTTCCCCTGTACTCACTGTGATAGAACAGTACCCTCTTTCTAACTGTAATAGAACAGATCCCTTGTCCACACTGTGATAGAACAGTTCCCCCGTCCTCACTGTGACAGAACAGTTCCCCTGTCCTCTCTGTGCTAGAACAATTCCCCTGTCCTCACTGTGATAGAACAGTTCCCCTGTCCTCACTGTGATAGAACAGTTCCCCCGTCCTCACTGTGATAGAACAGTTCCCCCGTCCCCACTGTGATAGAAAAGGTCCCCCATCCTCACTGTGATAGAACAGTTCCCCTGTCCTCACTGTGATAGAACAGTTCCCCTGTCCTCACTGTGATAGAACAGTTCCCCCGTCCTCACTGTGATATAACAGTTCCCCCGTCCCCACTGTGATAGAAAAGGTCCCCCATCCTCACTGTGATAGAACAGTTCCCCTGTCCTCACTGTGATAGAACAGTTCCCCTGTCCTCACTGTGATAGAACAGTTCCCCCGTCCTCACTGTGATAGAACAGTTCCCCCGTCCTCATTGTGATGGAACTGATCCCCCTATCCTCACTGTGATAGAAGTGATGCCCCTGTCCTCACTGTGATAGAACTCATCCCCCTGTCCTCACTGTGATAGAACAGTTCCCCTGTCCTCACTGTGATAGAACAGTTTCCCGTCCTCACTGTAATAGAACTATTCCCCCCGTCCTCTCTGTGACAGAACAGTTCCCCTGTCCTCACTGTGATAGAACAGTTCCCCCGTCCTCACTGTGATGGAACTCATCCCCTTGTCCTCACTGTGATAGAACAGTTCCCCTGTCCTCACTGTGATAGAACAGTTCCCCTGTCCTCACTGTGATAGAACAGTTTCCCGTCCTCACTGTGATAGAACTGTTCCCCCCGTCCTTTCTGTGACAGAACAGTTTCCCCGTCCTCTCTTTGACAGAACAGTTCCCCTGTCCTCACTGTGCTAGAGCAATTCCCCTGTACTCACTGTGACAGAACAGTTCAGCTATCCTCAATGTGTTAGAACAGTTTCCCCGTCCTCACTGTGATAGAACAGTTCCCCCCTTCTCTCTGTGACAGAAGAGTTCCCCCGTCCTCTCCGTGATAGAACAGTTCCCCTGTCCTCACTGTGATAGAACAGTTCCCCTGTCCTCACTGTGAGAGAACAGATCCCCTGTCCTCACTGTGATAGAACAGTTCCCCTGTCCTCACTGTGATAGAACAGTTCCCCGGTACTCACTGTGACAGAACAGTTCCCCTGTCCTAATTGTGATAGAATACTTCTACCCATCCTCGCTGTGATGGAACAGTTCCCCCGTCCTAACTGTGATAGAACAGTTTCTCCGTCCTCACTGTGACAGAACAGTTCCCCTGTTCTCACTGTGACTGATCATTTCCCCTGTCCTCTCAGTGGGAGAACAGTTCTCGCGTCCTCTCTGTGATAGAACAGTTCCCCTGTTCTCACTCTGATAGAACAGTTCCCTTTTTCGAAATGTGATACAACAGTTCTCTTTTCCACACGGTGACAGAAAAGTTCCCTTGTCCTCTCTGTGACAGAACAGTTCCCCCGTCGTCACTGTGATAGAGCAGTTCCCCCGTCGTCACTGTGATAGAACAGTTCCCCCATTCTCACTGTGACAGAACAGTTCCCCTGTCCTCACTGTGATAGAACAATTCCCCTGTCCTAACTATGATAGAACAGTTCTTAAGTCCTCACTGTCAAAAAAGAGTTCCCCCGTCCTAACTGTGATAGAACAGTTCCCCTGTACTCACTGTGATAGAACAGATCCCCCGTCCTCACTGTGATAGAACAGATCCCCTCTCCTCACTGTGACAGAACAGTACCCTCTTTCTAACTGTGATAGAACAGATCCTTTGTCCGCACTGTGACAGAACAGTTCCCCTGTCCTTTCTGTGACAGAACAGTGGCCCCGTCCTCACTGTGATAGAACAGTTTCCCCGTCCTCACTGTGACAGAACAGTTCCTGAGTCCTAACTGTGATAGAACAGTTCCCCTCTCCACACTGTTACAGAGCAGTTCCCCTGTCCTCACTGTCAGAACAGATGCCCTGTCTTCACTGTGATAGAACAGATCCCCTGTCCTCACTGTGATAGAACTGTTCCCCCTGTCCTCACTGTGATAGAACAGTTCCCCCGTCCTCTCTGTGACGGAACAGTTCCCCCGTCCTCACTGTGATAGAACAGTTCCCCTGTCCTAACTGTGGAAGAGCAGTTCCCCTGTCCTTACTGTAACAGAACAGTTCTCCCGTACTCTCTGTGATAGAACAGTTTCCCAGTCCTCACTGTGATGGGAACGTTCCCCTGTCCTCACTGTGATAGAACTGTTCCCCCTGTCCTCTCTGTGATAGAACAGTTCCCCCGTCCTCTCTGTGATAGAACAGTTCCCCCGTTCTCACTGTGATAGAACAGTTCCCCTGTCCTCACTGTGACTGATCATTTCCCCTGTCCTCACAGTGAGAGAACAGTTCTCGCGTCCTCTCTGTGATAGAACAGTTCCCCTGTACTCACTCTGATAGAACAGTTCCCTCTTTCGAAATGTGATACAACAGTTCTCTTTTCCACACGGTGACAGAAAAGTTCCCTTGTCCTCTCTGTGACAGAACAGTTCCCCCGTCGTCACTGTGATAGAACAGTTCCCCCGTCCTCACTGTGATAGAACAGTTCCCCCGTCGTCACTGTGATAGAAAATTTCCCCTGTCCTCACTGTGACAGAACAGTTCCACTGTCCTGACAGTGACAGAACAGTTCCCCCGGTCTCACTGTGATAGAACAGTTCCCTTGGCCACACTGTGATAGAACAGTTCCCCCGTTCCCACTTTGATAGAACAGTCCCCCTGTCCTCACTGTGATAGAACATTTCCCCCATCCTCACTGTGATAGAACAGTTCCCCTGTCCTCACTGTTATAGAACTGATCTCCCTGTCCTCACTGTGATAGAACAGTTCCCCCGTCCTCATTGTGATGGAACTGATCCCACTGTACTCACTGTGATAGAAGTGATCCCCCTGTCCTCACTGTGATAGAACTCATCCCCCGTCCTCACTGTGATAGAACAGTTCCCCCGTCCTCACTGTGATAGATCTGTTCCCCCCGTCCTCTCTGTGACAGAACAGTTTCCCCGTCCTGTCTTTGACAGAACAGTTCCCTCGTCCTCACTGTTATAGAACAGTTCCTCTGTCCTAACTGTGATAGAACAGTTCTTAAGTCCTCACTGTCAAAATCAGTTCCCCCGTCCTAACTGTGATAGAACAGTTCCCCCGTCCTCACTGTGACAGAACAGTTCCCTTGTCCTCACTGTGTTAGAACAGTTCCCCTGTACTCACTGTGATAGAACAGTACCCTCTTTCTAACTGTAATAGAACAGATCCCTTGTCCACACTGTGATAGAACAGTTCCCCCGTCCTCACTGAGACAGAACAGTTCCCCTGTCCTCACTGTGCTAGAACAATTCCCCTGTACTCACTGTGACAGAACAGTTCAGCTATCCTCAATGTGTTAGAACAGTTCCCCCGTCCTCACTGTGATAGAACAGTTCCCCTGTCCTCACTGCGATAGAACAGTTCCCCTGTCCTCACTGTGATAGAACAGTTCCCCTGTCCTCACTGCGATAGAACAGTTCCCCCGTCCTCACTGTGACTGAACATTTCCCCCGTCCCCACTGTGATAGAAAAGTTCCCCCATCCTCACTGTGATAGAACAGTTCCCCTGTCCTCACTGTGATAGAACAGTTCCCCTGTCCTCACTGTGATAGAACAGTTCCCCCGTCCTCACTGTGATAGAACAGTTCCCCCGTCCTCATTGTGATGGAACTGATCCCCCTGTCCTCACTGTGACAGAAGTGATGCCCCTGTCCTCACTGTGATGGAACTCATCCCCCTGTCCTCACTGTGAGAGAACAGTTCCCCTGTCCTCACTGTGATAGAACAGTTCCCCCGTCCTCACTGTGATAGAACTATTCCCCCGTCCTCACTGTGACAGAACAGTTCCCCCGTCCTCACTGTGATAGAATTGTTCCCCCATCCTCACTGTGATAGAACAGTTCCCCGTCCTCACTGTGACAAAACAGTTCCCCAGTTCACACTGTGATAGAACAGCGACCCCGTCCTCGCTGTAAAAGAACATTTCCCCAGTCCACACTCTGATAGAACAGTTCCCCTGTCCTCACTTTGACAGAACAGTTCCCCGTCCTCACTGTGATAGGACATTTCACACGTCCTCACTGTGATAGAACAGTTCCCCTGTCGTCACTGTGATAGAACAGATCCCCTGTCCTCACTGTGATAGAACTGTTCCCCCTGTCCTCACTGTGATAGAACAGTTCCCCCGTCCTCTCTGTGACGGAACAGTTCCCCCGTCCTCACTGTGATAGAACAGTTCTCCTGTCCTAACTGTGGAAGAGCAGTTCCCCTGTCCTTACTGTAACAGAACAGTTCTCCCGTCCTCACTGTGATAGAACAGTTCCCCCGTCCTCACTGTGATTGAACAGTTCCCCTGTCCTCACTGTGACTGATCATTTCCCCTGTCCTCTCAGTGAGAGAACAGTTCTCGCGTCCTCTCTGTGATAGAACATTTCCCCTGTACTCACTCTGATAGAACAGTTCCCTCTTTCGAAATGTGATACAACAGTTCTCTTTTCCACACGGTGACAGAAAAGTTCCCTTGTCAACAGTTCCCCCGTCGTCACTGTGATAGAACAGTTCCCCCGTCCTCACTGTGATAGAACAGTTCCCCTGTCCTCACTGTGATAGAACAGTTCCCCCGTCGTCACTGTGATAGAAAAGTTCCCCTGTCCTCACTGTGATAGAACACTTCCCCTGTCCTCACTGTGACAGAACAGTTCCACTGTCCTGACAGTGACAGAACAGTTCCCCCGGTCTCACTGTGATAGAACAGTCCCCCTGTCCTCACTGTGATAGAACATTTCCCCCATCCTCACTGTGATAGAACAGTTCCCCTGTCCTCACTGTTATAGAACTGATCTCCCTGCCCTCACTGTGATAGAACAGTTCCCCTGTCCTCACTGTTATAGAACTGATCTCCCTGCCCTCACTGTGATAGAACAGTTCCCCCGTCCTCACTGTTATAGAACTGATCTCCCTGTCCTCACTGTGATAGAACAGTTCCCCCGTCCTCATTGAGATGGAACTGATCCCACTGTACTCACTGTGATAGAAGTGATCCCCCTGTCCTCACTGTGATAGAACTCATCCCCAGTCCTCACTGTGATAGAACAGTTTCCCGTCCTCACTGTGATAGAACTGTTCCCCCCGTCCTCTCTGTGACAGAACAGTTTCCCCGTCCTGTCTTTGACAGAACAGTTTCCCCGTCCTGTCTTTGACAGAACAGTTCCCTCGTCCTCACTGTTATAGAACAGTTCCTCTGTCCTAACTGTGATAGAACAGTTCTTAAGTCCTCACTGTCAAAATCAGTTCCCCCGTCCTAACTGTGATAGAACAGTTCCCGCGTCCTCACTGTGACAGAACAGTTCCCCTGTCCTCACTGTGCTAGAGCAATTCCCCTGTACTCACTGTGACAGAACAGTTCAGCTATCCTCAATGTGTTAGAACAGTTTCCCCGTCCTGACTGTGCAGAACAGTTCCCTTGTCCTCACTGTGTTAGAACAGTTCCCCTGTACTCACTGTGATAGAACAGTACCCTCTTTCTAACTGTAATAGAACAGATCGCTTGTCCACACTGTGATAGAACAGTTCCCCCGTCCTCACTGTGACAGAACAGTTCCCCTGTCCTCACTGTGCTAGAACAATTCCCCTGTACTCACTGTGACAGAACAGTTCAGCTATCCTCAATGTGTTAGAACAGTTCGCCCGTCCTCACTGTGATAGAACAGTTCCCCTGTCCTCACTGTGATAGAACAGTTCCCCTGTCCTCACTGCGATAGAACAGTTCCCCTGTCCACACTGTGATAGAACAGTTCCCCTGTCCTCACTGTGACTGAACATTTCCCCTGTCCTCACTGTGATAGAACAGTTCTCCCGTCCACACTGTGACAGAACAGTTCCCCGTCCTCACTGTGACAAAGCAGTTCCCCTGTTCACACTGTGATAGAACAGCGACCCCGTCCTCGCTGTAAAAGAACATTGCCCCAGTCCACACTCTGATAGAAAAGTTCCCCTGTCCTCATTTGACAGAACAGTTCCCCTGTCCTCACTTTGACAGAACAGTTCCCCGTCCTCACTGTGATAGAACAGTTCCCCCGTCCTCACTGTGATAGAACAGTTCCCCTGTCCTCACTGTGATAGGACATTTCACACGTCCTCACTGTGATAGAACAGTTCCCCTGTCCTCACTGTGATAGAACAGTTCCCCTGTCGTCACTGTGATAGAACAGTTCCCCCCGTCTCACTGTGATAGAACAGTTCCCCCGTCCCCACTGTGACAGAACAGCTCCCCCGTCCTCACTGTGAAAAAACAGTTCCCCCATCCTAACTGTGATAGAACAGTTCCTCTGTCCTCACTGTGACAGAACAGTTCCCCGGTCCTCACTGTGACAGAACAGTTCCCCAGACATCACTGTGATAGAACAGTTCCCCTGTCCTAATTGTGATAGAATACTTCTACCCATCCTCGCTGTGATGGAACAGTTCCCCCGTCCTAATTGTGATAGAACAGTTTCTCCGTCCTCACTGTGATAGAACAGTTCCCCTGTTCTCACTGTGATAGAACAGTTCCCCTGTCCTCACTGTGACTGATCATTTCCCCTGTCCTCACAGTGAGAGAACAGTTCTCGCGTCCTCTCTGTGATAGAACAGTTCCCCTGTACTCACTCTGATAGAACAGTTCCCTCTTTCGAAATGTGATACAACAGTTCTCTTTTCCACACGGTGACAGAAAAGCTCCCTTGTCCTCTCTGTGACAGAACAGTTCCCCCGTCGTCACTGTGATAGAACAATTCCCCCGTCCTCACTGTGATAGAACACTTCCCCTGTCCTCACTGTGATAGAACAGTTCCCCCGTCCTCACTGTGATAGAACAGTTCCCCCGTCCTCACTGTGATAGAACACTTCCCCGGTCCGCTCTGTGACAGAACAGTTCCCCCGTCGTCACTGTGATAGAACAGTTCCCCCGTCCTCACTGTGATAGAACAGTTCCCCCGTCGTCACTGTGATAGAAAAGTTCCCCTGTCCTCACTGTGATAGAACACTTCCCCTGTCCTGACTGTGACAGAACAGTTCCACTGTCCTGACAGTGACAGAACAGTTCCCCCGGTCTCACTGTGATAGAACAGTTCCCTTGGCTACACTGTGATAGAACAGTTCCCCCGTTCCCACTTTGATAGAACAGTCCCCCTGTCCTCACTGTGATAGAACAGTTCCCCTGTCTTCACTGTGATAGAACAGTTCCCCCGTCCTCACTGTGATAGAACAGTTTCCCGTCCTCATTGTGATAGAACTGTTCGCCCTGTCCTCACTGTGATAGAACAGTTTCCCATTCCTGTCTGTGACAGAACAGTTCCACTGTCCTCACTGTGATAGAGCAGATCCCCTGTCCTCACTGCGATAGAACTGTTCCCCCTGTCCTCACTGTGATAGAACAGTTTCCCCGTCCTGTCCGTGACAGAACAGTTCCCCTGTCCTCACTGTGATAGAACAGTTCCCCTGTCCTCACTGTGATTGAACAGTTCCCCTGTCCACACAGTGACAGAACAGTTCCCCTGTCCTCTCTGTGATAGAACAGTTCCCCTGTACTCACTGTGACAGAACAGTTCCGCTGTCCTCACTGTGTTAGAACAGTTCCCCTGTACTCACTGTGATAGAACAGTACCCTCTTTCTAACTGTGATAGAACAGATCCCCTGTCCTTTCTGTGACAGAACAGTTGCCCCGTCCTCACTGTGATAGAACAGTTTCCCCGTCCTCACTGTGACAGAACAGTTCCTGAGTCCTAACTGTGATAGAACAGTTCCCCTGTCCACACTGTTATACAGCAGTTCCCCTGTCCTCACTGTCAGAACAGATGCCCTGTCTTCACTGTGATAGAACAGATCCCCTGTCCTCACTGTGATAGAACTGTTCCCCCTGTCCTCACTGTGATAGAACAGTTCCCCCGTCCTCTCTGTGACGGAACAGTTCCCCCGTCCTCACTGTGATAGAACAGTTCTCCTGTCCTAACTGTGGAAGAGCAGTTCCCCTGTCCTTACTGTAACAGAACAATTCTCCCGTCCTCACTGTGATAGAACAGTTTCCCAGTCCTCACTGTGATGGGAGCGTTCCCCTGTCCTCACTGTGATAGAACTGTTCCCCCTGTCCTCTCTGTGGTAGAACAGTTCCCCCGTCCTCTCTGTGACAGAACAGTTCCCCCGTCCTAACTGTGATTGAACAGTTCCCCTGTCCTCACTGTGATAGAACAGTTCCCCCGTCCTCACTGTGATAGAACAGTTCCCCCGTCCTCTCTGTGACAGAATAGTTCCCCTGTCCTCACTGTCACAGAACAGTTCCCCTCGTCCTCTCTGTGACTGATCATTTCCCCTGTCCTCACAGTGAGAGAACAGTTCTCGCGTCCTCTCTGTGATAGAACATTTCCCCTGTGCTCACTCTGATAGAACAGTTCCCTCTTTCGAAATGTGATACAACAGTTCTCTTTTCCACACGGTGACAGAAAAGTTCCCTTGTCCTCTCTGTGACAGAACAGTTCCCCCGTCGTCACTGTGATAGAACAGTTCCCCTGTCCTCACTGTGATAGAACAGTTCCCCCGTCGTCACTGTGATAGAAAAGTTCCCCTGTCCTCACTGTGACAGAACAGTTCCACTGTCCTGACAGTGACAGAACAGTTCCCCCGGTCTCACTGTGATAGAACAGTTCCCTTGGCCACACTGTGATAGAACAGTTCCCCCGTTCCCACTTTGATAGAACAGTCCCCCTGTCCTCACTGTGATAGAACAGTTCCTCTGTCTTCACTGTGATAGAACAGTTCCCCCGTCCTCACTGTGATAGAACAGTTTCCCGTCCTCATTGTGATAGAACTGTTCGCCCTGTCCTCACTGTGACAGAACAGTTTCCCATTCCTGTCAGTGACAGAACAGCTCCCCCGTCCTCACTGTGATAGAACAGATCCCCTGTCCTCACTGCGATAGAACTATTCCCCCTGTGCTCACTGTGATAGAACAGTTTCCCCGTCCTGTCTGTGACAGAACAGTTCCCCTGTCCTCACTGTGATAGAACAGTTCCCCTGTCCTCACTGTGATTGAACAGTTCCCCTGTCCTCACAGTGACAGAACAGTTCCCCTGTCCTGTCTGTGATAGAACAGACCCCCTGTCGACACTGTGATATAACAGTTCCCCTGTCCTGACTGTGACAGAACAGTTCCCATTCCTCACTGTTATAGAACCGTTCCCCCGTCCCCACTGTGATAGAACATTTCCCCCATTCTCACTGTGACAGAACAGTTCCCCTGTCCTCACTGTGATAGAACAATTCCCCTATCCTCACTATGATAGAACAGTTCTTAAGTCCTCATTGTCAAAAAACGGTTCCCCCGTCCTAACTGTGATAGAACAGTTCCCCCGTCCTCACTGTGACAGAACAGTTCCCCTGTCCTCACTGTGCTAGAACAGTTCCCCTGTCCTCACTGCGATAGAACAGTACCCTCTTTCTAACTGTGATTCAACAGATCCCTTGTCCGCAGTGTGACAGAACAGTTCCCCTGTCCTTTCTGTGACAGAACAGTTGCCCCGTCCTCACTGTGATAGAACAGTTTCCCCGTCCTCACTGTGACAGAACAGTTCCTGAGTCCTAACCGTGATAGAACAGTTCCCCTGTCCACACTGTTATAGAGCAGTTCCCCTGTCCTCACTGTCAGAACAGATGCCCTGTCTTCACTGTGATAGAACAGATCCCCTGTCCTCACTGTGACCAAACAGTTCCCCCGTCCTCACTGTGACAGAACTGTTCCTGAGTCCTAACTGCGATAGAACTGTTCCCCCTGTCCTCACTGTGATAGAACAGTTTCCCCGTCCTGTCTGTGACAGAACAGTTCCCCTGTCCTCACTGTGATAGAACAGTTCCCCTGTCCTCATTGTGAGTGAACAGTTCCCCTGTCCTCACAGTGACAGAAAAGTTCCCCTGTCCTCACAGTGACAGAACAGTTCCCCTGTCCTCTCTGTGATAGAACAGACCCCCTGTCCACACTGTGATATAACAGTTCCCCTGTCCTGACTGTGACAGAACAGTTCCCATTCCTCACTGTTATAGAACAGTTCCTCCGTCTTCACTGTGATAGAACCGTTCCCCCGTCCCCACTGTGATAGAACATTTCCCCCATTCTCACTGTGACAGAACAGTTCCCCTGTCCTAACTATGATAGAACAGTTCTTAAGTCCTCACTGTCAAAAAACAGTTCCCCCGTCCTAACTGTGATAGAACAGTTCCCCTGTACTCACTGTGATAGAACAGTACCCTCTTTCTAACTGTGATAGAACAGATCCCTTGTCCGCACTGTGACAGAACAGTTCCCCTGTCCTTTCTGTGACAGAACAGTTGCCCCGTCCTCACTGTGATAGAACAGTTTCCCCGTCCTCACTGTGACAGAACAGTTCCTGAGTCCTAACTGTGATAGAACAGTTCCCCTGTCCTCACTGTCAGAACAGATGCCCTGTCTTCACTGTGATAGAACAGATCCCCTGTCCTCACTGTGATAGAACTGTTCCCCCTGTCCTCACTGTGATAGAAGAGTTCCCCCGTCCTCTCTGTGACGGAACAGTTCCCCCGTCCTCACTGTGATAGAACAGTTCCCCTGTCCTCACTGTGATAGAACAGTTCTCCTGTCCTAACTGTGGAAGAGCAGTTCCCCTGTCCTTACTGTAACAGCACAGTTCTCCCGTCCTCACTGTGATAGAACAGTTTCCCAGTCCTCACTGTGATAGAACTGTTCCCCCTGTCCTCTCTGTGATAGAACAGTTCCCCCGTCCTCTCTGTGATTGAACAGTTCCCCTGTCCTCATTGTGACAGAAAAGTTACCCTGTCCTCACTGTGATACAACAGTTCCCACTTCCTCACTGTGTAACAACAGTTCCCCCGTCCTCTCTGTGACAGAACTGTTCCTGAGTCCTAACTGCGATAGAACTGTTCCCCCTGTCCTCACTGTGATAGAACAGTTTCCCCGTCCTGACTGTGATAGAACAGTTCCCCCGTCCTCACTGTGACAGAACAGTTCCCCTGTCCTCACGGTGATAGAACAATTCCCCTGTCCTAACTATGATAGAACAGTTCTTAAGTCCTCACTGTCAAAAAACAGTTCCCCCGTCCTAACTGTGATAGAACAGTTCCCCCGTCCTAACTGTGATAGAACAGTTCCCCCGTCCTCACTGTGACAGAACAGTTCCGCTGTCCTCACTGTGATAGAACAGTTCCCCTGTCCTCACTGTGACAGAACAGTTCCCCCGTCCTCAATGTGACAGAACAGTACTCTCTTTCTAACTGTGATAGAACAGTTCACCTGTCCTCACTGTGATAGAACAGATCCCCTGTCCTCACTGTAATAGAACTGTTCCCCCTGTCCTCACTGTGATAGAAGAGTTCCCCTGTCCTAACCGTGGAAGAACATTTCCCCTGTCTAACTGTAACAGAACTGTTCCCCCGTCCTCACTGTGACAGAACAGTTCCCTTGTCCTCACTGTGATAGAACAATTCCCCTCTCCTAACTATGATAGAACAGTTCTTAAGTCCTCACTGTCAAAAAACAGTTCCCCCGTACTAACTGTGATAGAACAGTTCCCCCGTCCTCACTGTGACAGAACAGTTCCCCTGTCCTCACTGTGATAGAACAATTCCCCTGTCCTAACTATGATAGAACAGTTCTTAAGTCCTCACTGTCAAAAAACAGTTCCCCCGTACTAACTGTGATACAACAGTTCCCCCGTCCTCACTGTGACAGAACAGTTCCCCTGTCCTCACTGTGATAGAACAATTCCCCTGTCCTAACTATGACAGAACAGTTCTTAAGTCCTCACTGTCAAAAAACAGTTCCCCCGTCCTCACTGTGATAGAACAGTTCCCCCGTCCTCACTGTGACAGAACAGTTCCGCTGTCCTCACTGTGTTAGAACAGTACCCCCATCCTCACTGTGACAGAACAGTACCCTCTTTCTAACTGTGATAGAACAGATCCCTTGTCCGCACTGTGACAGAACAGTTGCCCCGTCCTCACTGTGATAGAACAGTTTCCCCGTCCTCACTGTGACAGAACAGTTCCTGAGTCCTAACTGTGATAGAACAGTTCCCCTCTCCACACTGTTATAGAGCAGTTCCCCTGTCCTCACTGTCAGAACAGATGCCCTGTCTTCACTGTGATAGAACAGATCCCCTGTCCTCACTGTGATAGAACTGTTCCCCCTGTCCTCACTGTGATAGAACAGTTCCCCCGTTCTAACTGTGATAGAACAGTTCCCCGGTCCTCACTGTGATAGAACAGTTCCCCCGTCCTCACTGTGATAGAACAGTTCCCCTGTCCTCACGGTGATAGAACAGTTCCCCCGTCCACACTGTGATAGAACAGTTCCCCCTGTCCTCACTGTGATAGAACAGATCCCCTATCCTCACTATGACCAAACAGTTCCCCCGTCCTCACTGTGACAGAACAGTTCCTGAGTCCTAACTGTGATAGAACAGTTCCCCTGTCCTCACTGTGATAGAGCAGTTCCGCTGTCCTCACTGTGATAGAACAGTTCCCCTGTCCTCACTGTAATAGAACTGTTCCCCCTGTCCTCACTGTGATAGAACAGTTCCCCCGTCCTCTCTGTGACAGAAAAGTTCCCCCGTCCTCACTGTGATAGAAGAGTTCCCCTGTCCTAACCGTGGAAGAACATTTCCCCTGTCTAACTGTAACAGAACTGTTCCCCCGTCCTCACTGACAGAACAGTTCCGCTGTCCACACTGTGTTAGAACAGTACCCCCATCCTCACTGTGACAGAACAGTACCCTCTTTCTAACTGTGATAGAACAGATCCCTTGTCCGCACTGTGACCAAACAGTTCCCCTGTCCTTTCTGTGACAGAACAGTTGCCCCGTCCTCACTGTGATAGAACAGTTCCCCCGTCCTCTCTGTGACAGAACAGTTCCCTGGACCTCACTGTGATAGAACAGTTCCCCTGTCCTCTCTGTGATAGAACAGTTCCCCCGTCCTCACTGTGATAGAAGAGTTCCCCCGTCCTCACTGTGATAGAACAGTTCCCCCGTCCTCACTGTGATAGAACAGTTCCCCCGTCCTCAATGTGAGAGAACAGTTCCTCTGTCCTCACTGTGATAGAACAGTTCCCCTGTCCTCACTGTGATTGAACAGTTCCCCTGTCCTCACAGTGACAGAACAGTTCCCCCGTCCTCTCTGTGACAGAACAGTTCCCTGGACCTCACTGTGATAGAACAGTTCCCCTGTCCTCTCTGTGATAGAACAGTTCCCCCGTCCTCACTGTGATAGAAGAGTTCCCCCGTCCTCACTGTGATAGAACAGTTCCCCCGTCCTCACTGTGATAGAACAGTTCCCCCGTCCTCAATGTGAGAGAACAGTTCCTCTGTCCTCACTGTGATAGAACAGTTCCCCTGTCCTCACTGTGATAGAGCAGTTCCCCTGTCCTCACTGTCAGAACAGATGCTCTGTCCTCACTGTGATAGAACAGATCCCCTGTCCTCACTGTAATAGAACTGTTCCCCCTGTCCTCACTGTGATAGAACAGTTCCCCCCTCCTCTCTGAGACAGAAAAGTTCCCCCGTCCTCACTGTGATAGAACAGTTCCGCTGTCCTCACTGTGTTAGAACAGTTCCCCTGTACTCACTGTAATAGAACAGTACCCTCTTTCTAACTGTGAAAGAACAGATCCCTTGTCCGCACTGTGACAGAACAGTTCCCCTGTCCTTTCTGTGACAGAACAGTTGCCCCGTCCTCACTGTGATAGAAGAGTCCCCCTGTCCTCACTGTGATAGAACAGTTTCCTCGTCCTCTCTGTGACAGAACAGTTCCCCCGTCCTCACTGTGAGAGAACAGTTCCCCTGTCCTCACTATGACAGAACAGTTCCCCCGTCCTCACTGTGATAGAACAGTTCCCCTGTCCAAACTGTGATAGAACAGTTCTTAAGTCCTCACTGTAAAAAAACAGTTCCCCCATCCTAACTGTGATAGAACAGTTCCCCCGTCCTCACTGTGACAGAACAGTTCCCCTGTACTCACTGTGACAGAACAGTTCCCCTGTCCTCACTGTGATAGAACAGTTCAGCTGTCCTCACTGTGTTAGAACAGTTCCCCTGTCCTCACTGTGTTAGAACAGTTCCCCTGTATTCACTGTCATCGAACAGTACCCTCTTTCTAACTGTGATAGAACAGATCCCTTGTCCACATTGTGACAGAACAGTTCCCCTGTCCTTTCTGTGACAGAACAGTTGCCCCGTCCTGACTGTGATAGAACAGTTTCCCCGTCCTCACTGTGACAGAACAGTTCCTGAGTCCTAACTGTGATAGAACAGTTCCCCCGTCCTCACTGTGATAGAGCAGTTCCCCTGTCCTCACTGTCAGAACAGATGCCCTGTCCTCACTGTGATAGAACAGATCCCCTGTCCTCACTGTGATAGAACTGTTCCCCCTGTCCTCACTGTGATAGAACTGTTCCCCCGTCCTTAGTGTAACAGAACAGTTCCCCCGTCCTCACTATGATAGAGCAGTTCCCCAGTCCTCACTGCGATAGAACAGTTCCCCAGTCCTCACTGTGATAGATCATTTCCCCTGTCTTCACTGTGATTGAACAGTTCCCTTGTCCACACTGTGATAGAACATTCACCCATCCTGACTGTGATGGGAACGATCCCCTGTCCTCACTGTGATAGAACTGTTCCCCCTGTCCTCTCTGTGATACAACAGTTCCCACTTCCTCACTGTGTAACAACAGTTCCCCCGTCCTCTCTGTGACAGAATAGTTCCCCCGTCCTCTCTGTGACAGAACAGTTCCCCCGTTCTCACTGTGATAGAACAGTTCCCCTGTCCTCACTGTGATAGAACAGTTCCCCCTGTCCTCACTGTGATAGAACAGTTCCCCCGTCGTCACTGTGATAGAACAGTTCCCCCGTCCTCACTGTGACAGAACAGTTCCTGAGTCCTAACTGTGATAGAACAGTTCCCCTGTCCACACTGTTATAGAGCAGTTCCCCTGTCCTCACTGTGATGGAGCAGTTCCCCTGTCCTCACTGTCAGAACAGATGCTCTGTCCTCACTGTGATAGAACAGATCCTCTGTCCTCACTGTGATAGAACTGTTCCCCCTGTCCTCACTGTGATAGAACAGTTCCCCCGTCCTCTCTGTGACAGAAAAGCTCCCCCGTCCTCACTGTGATAGAAGAGTTCCCCTGTCCTAACCGTGGAAGAACATTTCCCCTGTCTTACTGTAACAGAACAGTTCCCCCGTCCTCACTGTGATGGAGCAGTTCCCCTGTCCTCACTGTCAGAACAGATGCTCTGTCCTCACTCTGATAGAACAGACCCCCTCTCCTCACTGTGATAGAACTGTTCCCCCTGTCCTCACTGTGATAGAACAGTTCCCCGTCCTCTCTGTGACAGAAAAGTTCCCCCGTCCTCACTGTGATAGAAGAGTTCCCCTGTCCTAACCGTGGAAGAACATTTCCCCGTCTTACTGTAACAGAACAGTTCCCCCGTCCTCACTGTGACAGAACAGTTCCCCTGTCCTAACTATGATAGAACAGTTCCCCCGTCCTCAATGTGAGAGAACAGTTCCTCTGTCCTCACTGTGATAGAACAGTTCCCCTGTCCTCACTGTGATTGAACAGTTCCCCTGTCCTCACAGTGACAGAACAGTTCCCCTGTCCTCTCTGTGATAGAACAGACCCCCTGTCCACACTGTGATATAACAGTTCCCCTGTCCTGACTGTGACAGAACAGTTCCCATTCCTCACTGTTATAGAACAGTTCCTCCGTCTTCACTGTGATAGAACATTTCCCCCGTCCTCAGTGTGATAGACCAGTTCCCCCGTCCTCACTGTGATAGAACAGATCCCCTATCCTCACTGTGACCAAACAGTTCCCCCGTCCTCACTGTGACAGAACAGTTCCTGAGTCCTAACTGTGATAGAACAGTTCCCCTGTCCTCACTGTGATAGAGCAGTTCCCCTGTCCTCACTGTCAGAACAGATGCTCTGTCCTCACTGTGATAGAACAGATCCCCTGTCCTCACTGTAATAGAACTGTTCCCCCTGTCCTCACTGTGATAGAACAGTTCCCCCCTCCTCTCTGAGACAGAAAAGTTCCCCCGTCCTCACTGTGATAGAACAGTTCCGCTGTCCTCACTGTGTTAGAACAGTTCCCCTGTACTCACTGTAATAGAACAGTACCCTCTTTCTAACTGTGAAAGAACAGATCCCTTGTCCGCACTGTGACAGAACAGTTCCCCTGTCCTTTCTGTGACAGAACAGTTGCCCCGTCCTCACTGTGATAGAAGAGTCCCCCTGTCCTCACTGTGATAGAACAGTTTCCTCGTCCTCTCTGTGACAGAACAGTTCCCCCGTCCTCACTGTGAGAGAACAGTTCCCCTGTCCTCACTGTGACAGAACAGTTCCCCCGTCCTCACTGTGATAGAACAGTTCCCCTGTCCAAACTGTGATAGAACAGTTCTTAAGTCCTCACTGTAAAAAAACAGTTCCCCCATCCTAACTGTGATAGAACAGTTCCCCCGTCCTCACTGTGACAGAACAGTTCGCCTGTACTCACTGTGACAGAACAGTTCCCCTGTCCTCACTGTGATAGAACAGTTCAGCTGTCCTCACTGTGTTAGAACAGTTCCCCTGTCCTCACTGTGTTAGAACAGTTCCCCTGTATTCACTGTCATCGAACAGTACCCTCTTTCTAACTGTGATAGAACAGATCCCTTGTCCACACTGTGACAGAACAGTTCCCCTGTCCTTTCTGTGACAGAACAGTTGCCCCGTCCTGACTGTGATAGAACAGTTTCCCCGTCCTCACTGTGACAGAACAGTTCCTGAGTCCTAACTGTGATAGAACAGTTCCCCCGTCCTCACTGTGATAGAGCAGTTCCCCTGTCCTCACTGTCAGAACAGATGCCCTGTCCTCACTGTGATAGAACAGATCCCCTGTCCTCACTGTGATAGAACTGTTCCCCCTGTCCTCACTGTGATAGAACAGTTCCCCCGTCCTTAGTGTAACAGAACAGTTCCCCCGTCCTCACTATGATAGAGCAGTTCCCCAGTCCTCACTGCGATAGAACAGTTCCCCAGTCCTCACTGTGATAGATCATTTCCCCTGTCTTCACTGTGATTGAACAGTTCCCTTGTCCACACTGTGATAGAACATTCACCCATCCTGACTGTGATGGGAACGATCCCCTGTCCTCACTGTGATAGAACTGTTCCCCCTGTCCTCTCTGTGATACAACAGTTCTCACTTCCTCACTGTGTAACAACAGTTCCCCCGTCCTCTCTGTGACAGAATAGTTTCCCCGTCCTCTCTGTGACAGAACAGTTCCCCCGTTCTCACTGTGATAGAACAGTTCCCCTGTCCTCACTGTGATAGAACAGTTCCCCCTGTCCTCACTGTGATAGAACAGTTCCCCCGTCCTCACTGTGACAGAACAGTTCCTGAGTCCTAACTGTGATAGAACAGTTCCCCTGTCCACACTGTTGTAGAGCAGTTCCCCTGTCCTCACTGTGATGGAGCAGTTCCCCTGTCCTCACTGTCAGAACAGATGCTCTGTCTTCACTGTGATAGAACAGATCCTCTGTCCTCACTGTGATAGAACTGTTCCCCCTGTCCTCACTGTGATAGAACAGTTCCCCCGTCCTCTCTGTGACAGAAAAGCTCCCCCGTCCTCACTGTGATAGAAGAGTTCCCCTGTCCTAACCGTGGAAGAACATTTCCCCTGTCTTACTGTAACAGAACAGTTCCCCTGTCCTCACTGTGATGGAGCAGTTCCCCTGTCCTCACTGTCAGAACAGATGCTCTGTCCTCACTCTGATAGAACAGACCCCCTCTCCTCACTGTGATAGAACTGTTCCCCCTGTCCTCACTGTGATAGAACAGTTCCCCGTCCTCTCTGTGACAGAAAAGTTCCCCCGTCCTCACTGTGATAGAAGAGTTCCCCTGTCCTAACCGTGGAAGAACATTTCCCCGTCTTACTGTAACAGAACAGTTCCCCCGTACTCACTATGATAGAACAGTTCCCCAGTCCTCACTGTGATAGAACATTTCCCCTGTCTTCACTGTGATCGAACTGTTCCCCCTGTCCTCACTGTGATAGATCAGTTCCCTCTGTCCTCACTGTGATAGAACAGTTCCCCCGTCTTCTCTGTGACAGAACAGTTCCCCCGTCCTCACTGTGATTGAACAGTTCACCTGTCCTCACTGTGACAGAACAGTTCCCCCGTCCTCATTGTGACAGAACAGTTTCCTTGTCGACACTGTGAAAGAACAGTTCACCCGTCCTGACTGATGGGAACGTTGCCCTGTCCTCACTGTGATAGAACAGTTCCCCCGTCCTCTCTGTGACAGAACAATTCCCCCGTCCTCACTGTGATCGAACAGTTCCCCTGTCCTCACTGTTACAGAACAGTTCCTGAGTCCTCACTGTGAAAGAACAGTTCACCCGTCCTCACTGTGATTGAAACGTTCCCCCGTCCTCACTGTGATAGAAGTGTTCCCCCTGTCCTCACTGTGATCGAACAGTTCCCCTGTCCTCACTGTTACAGAACAGTTCCTGAGTCCTCACTGTGACAGAACAGTTCCCCCGTCCTCACTGTGATGGAACAGTTCCCCCGTCCTCACTGTGATAGAACAGTTCCCCTGTCCTCACTGTGATAGAACAGTTCCCTTGTCCTCACTGTGATAGAACAGTTCACCTGTCCTCACAGTGACAGAACAGTTCCCCCACCCTCACTGTGCTAGAACAGTTCCCCTGTCCTCACTGTGATCGAACAGTACCCTCTTTCTAAATGTGATAGAACAGATCCCTTGTCCACACTGTGACAGAACAGTTGTCCCGTCCTCACTGTGACAGAACATTTCCCCTGTCCTCACTGTGATAGAACAGTTCCCCCGTCCTCACTGTGATAGAACAGTTCCCCTGTCCTCACTGTGATGGAACAGTTCCTGGGTCCTAACTGTGATAGAACAGTTCCCCTGTCCGCAATGTCACAGAACAGTTCCCCTGTCCTCACTGTCACAGAACAGATCCCCCGTCCTCACTGTGACAGAACAGTTCCCCCCTCCTCACTGTGATAGAACAGTTCCCCTGTCCTCGCTGTGATAGAACAGTTCCCCTGTCCTCACTGTGAGAGAACAGATCCCCTGTCCTCACTGTGATAGAACAGTTCCCCTGTCCTCACTGTGATAGAACAGTTCCCCGGTCCTCACTGTGACAGAACAGTTCCCCCGTCCTCATTGTGATAGAACAGTTCCCCTGTCCTAATTGTGATAGAACAGTTCCCCTGTCCTCACTGTGATAGAAGATTTTCCCCGTCCTCACTGTGACAGAACAGTTCCCTGTCCTCACTGTGATAGAACAGTTCCCCCGTCCTCACTGTGATAGAACATTTCCCCCGTCCTCACTGTGACAGAACAGTTCCTTGTCCTCACTGTGATAGAACATTTCCCCCTGTCGTCACTGTGAACTAGCTCGCTGTTCAAATCTTGGACTCGACAGCCGCATCCTTCGGGCCCGTAACAGATGTGCTGGAAATTAACGACTGCCACTATCTGATACGACTGTCAACTACCAAAGTAAATTAATTATCAAAATGCATAAGCTCTGTGTCACCGTTTACAACCCTGAGAATCATCTTCTTGTAGGCACACTGAATAAGTCCACACAACAATAATAACTAGAACAGAATCAATCAAAGAGCGCACCAACTTTGGTGTGGAACCGGAGTGCAGAAAGGATCAACGTGCCGAAATATAATAACGAAAAAAAAAGTATTAGATATCGATATTATGAGATGAATAATCCTTGAAAGTGAGTCCATAGGTTGTGGGATAATTTCAATGATGGGGTGAGTGAAGTTGAGTGAAGTTACCCTCTTCAAGACCTTGATGATTGAGGGGCAATAACTGTTCCTGAACCTGGTGGTGTGGGTCCTGAGGCTCCTGTACCTCCTTCCTGATGGCTGAGGGGTGATAACTGTTCCTGAACCTGGTGGTGTGGGTCCTGAGGCTCCTGTACCTCCTTCCTGATGGTTGAAGGGTAATAACTGTTCCTGAACCTGGTAGTGTGGGTCCTGAGGCTCCTGTACCTCCTTCCTGATGGTTGAGGGGTAATAACTGTTCCTGATCCCAGTGGTGTGGGTCCTGAGGCTCCTGTACCTCCTTCCTGATGGTTGAGAGGTAATAACTGTTCCTGAACCTGGTGGTGTGGGTCCTGAGGCTCCTGTACCTCCTTCCTGATGGCTGAGGGGTGATAACTGTTCCTGAACCCAGTGGTGTGGGACCTGAGGCTCCTGTACCTCCTTCCTGATGGTTGAGGGGGTAATAACTGTTCCTGAACCTGGTGGTGTGGGTCCTGAGGCTCCTGTACCTGCTTCCTGATGGCAGCAGCGAGAAGAGAGCGTGTCCTGGGTGGTCGGGTGCCTGATGTTGGGGGCTCCTTTCCTGCGACAATGCTCCATGTTTGGGAGGGCTTCACTCATGGTGGGCTGGGCTATATACACTACTCATCAGAGGATTTTCAATTCATGAGCATTGATGTTTCCATACCAGGCTGTGATGCAGCCAGTCAATATTCTCTCCATCGCCCATCTATAGAAGTTTGTAAAAGTTATGGATGTCATGTTGAATCTTCCGAAACTCCTCAGGAAGATGAAGCGCTATGCTGCTTTCTTCATAATTGCCCTTACATGCTGAAGTTTTGACACCAAGGAATTTTGCGTTGCTGAGTCTTTCCTGATGAGGGACTGGCTCATGGACCTTTGGTTTCATCCTCCTGAAGTCGGACATCAGCTCCCCAGTCTTGCTGCCATCGGGCGAGAGGCTGTTGTTCTGACACCACTCAGCCAGATCTGCGGACCCTCAAGCCCCCTCCTTGATGATGACTCATCACCACTTTTCATTCAGCCTTCCACAGCAGTGTGGCCAGCGCACTTGCATCCTAACTCGACCGCCACGGAACAAAACCCCGAGGCCCCGTTTAAATTTGTCGGCGGGGAGCACGGTCTGCCCGTGGCAACCCGAGGTGCCTGCAGAGCAAAGAATTCATGTCACCAGCAGGACCCCGGCTGAACAAATGCCTCAGCATAGGGAAGGGATGCCAAGAGGCTGCAGGAACCTGGGCCCCGGCCAGACCTCCATCAAAACACCAATGCGGCTGGGAGTGATTATCAAGCAGAAATCCAACCGCTGGCTTTAGGTAACCCTATAAACGATGACTGAGAAACTGGAATGGTTTATAACAGTCCAGAATTACAGGATTGAATTACAGCCTTGAAACTTCTCCAGGATAGCTGGCAATCACTCCCCCACGGTTGCTAGGCAAATCCACCTCGGCTCGTCTGCTGAGCACTGAGGCCAAGTGCCATTTGCTGCACTCTATATATAAAAAAACCCGCACTAAATGATTAACAAGTGATTGCTGCCAAGCCCTGCCGGGGATGCCTGCAAATGATTTCTCTGGCTTTGGAATTTCCCCACTTCAGGAGATACTGCTCCCAGAAGATTCTTCCGCTGGATCACATAATAAGACCAGGAGACACGGGAGCAGAATTAGGCTAATTAGACTATTGAGTCTGTTCTGCTATTCCATCACGGCTGATTTATTATCCCTCTCAACTCCAATGTCCCTATAATCTTTGATATTCATACACCATGACCTAAAGATATAGGAGCAGAATTAGACCACACCATCATGGCTGATTTATTATTGCCTCTCAACTCCATTCTCCTGCCGTCTCCCCATAACCTTTGGCACCCTGACTAATCAAGAACCCATTAACCTACGCTTCTAAATATACCCAATGACTTGGCCCCCACAGCCATCTGTGGCAATGAATTCCACAGATACACCACCCTCTGGCTAAAGAAATTCCTCCTCATCCCTGAGATAAAGGGACGTCCCTCCATTCTGAGGCTGTGTCCTCTGGTCCTAGACTCCCCCCACTATAGGAAATATCCTCTCCGCATCCACTCTATCTGTGTCCTCTGGTCGTAGACTCCCCCACTATAGGAAACATCCTCTCCGCATCCACTCTATCTGTGACCTCTGATCCTAGACTCCCCCACTATAGGAAACATCCTCTACATATCCACTCTATCTGTGTCCTCTGGTCCTAGACTCCCCCCACTGTAGGAAACATCCTCTCCACATCCACTCTATCTGTGTCCTCTGTTCGTAGACTCCCCCAATATAGGAAACATCCTCTCCACATCCACTCTGTCTGTGTCCTCTGGTCCTAGACTCCCCTCACGATAGGAAACATCCTCTCCATATCCACTCTATCTGTGTGCTCTGGTCCTAGACTCCCCAACTATAGGAAACATCCTCTCCACATCCACTCTATCTCTGTTGAGATTGACAGCACCAATGCGTTTCGGGAGTAGCTCTGAAATCGGGAGGGGGGGAGTCTGAAGGTGCCGAAGATCACCAGGGTCTCCCAAATCCCCTGTCTGTGACATTGACTGGGAGCGTTGTATACAACGGGCCTGAAGTATTACTGAAGATCCTTACCACCCATTCCACACTCTCTTTGTCCCACTACCATCAGGAAGGAGGTACAGGAGCATCAGGACTAGGACTTTCAGACTGGGTAACAGCTTCTTCCCCCAGGCCATGAGACTAACAGGATCACCACCAAGGTCTCAACACTGGGAGAGCGAGCTGCATTTTGAATGATATGTTCTTAACTTATGTGCAGTAATATTTTGTTTCATGGAGTGTGTGTGTGTCTGTGTGTGTTTATGTATTGTGTTTGTGTGTGTATGTGTTTGTGTGTGTGTATATGTGCTTGTGTGAGTGTGTGTGTGTGTTTCTGTCTTTATGAGTGTGTATCTGACTCTGTGTGTGTGTGTGTTTCTGTCTGTCTGTATGAGTATCTGAGTGTGTGTGTGTGTGTGTGTGTTTCTGTCTGTCTGTATGAGTGTGTATCTGACTCTGTGTGTGTGTGTGTTTCTGTCTGTCTGTATGAGTGTGTATCTGACTGTGTGTGTGTGTAAGCAGGTTCACGGGTTTGATGAGTGAGAGAGAAGATATGTTATGAATAAGCACATTAACCATGTATTTTCCAACAGTAAAATATTTGGCCCAACATCTAAGCCATGGGTCCCCAACCTTTTTTGCACCGCGGACCACTCCCAAGTCCCTCTGCACAACAGCATGCTGCAATCTTTCACCATTTAAATAATAATCTGCTCTTCTATTATTCCTTCCAAAGTGGATGATCTCGCTTTTACCAACATTGTATTCCATCTGCCAGACCTTGGCCCACTCACTTAACCTGTCTGTGTCCCTCTGCAGACTCTCCACATCATCTGTACAATTTGCTTTTCCACTCAGTTTAGTGTCAACAGCAAATTTTGCTAAGCTACACTATGTTCTCTCTTCCAAATCATCCATGTAAATGGTAAACAGCTGCGGGCCCAGCACCGACCCCTGAGGCACCCCACCCACCACTGACTGCCAACCGGAGAAACACCCATTTATACCAACTCTCTGCCTTCTATCAGTTCACCAATCCACTATCCATGCCCATACACTTCCTCCGACTCCATGCATCCGTATCTTATTTATAAGTCTCTCGTGTGGCACCTTATCGAATGCCTTCTGGAAATTCGAGAATGTGACATCCACCTGTTCCCCTCTATCCACTGCACTCACTATGTCCTCAAAGAACTCCAGTAAATTTGTCAAACAGGACCTGCCCTTTCTGAATTCATGCTGTGTCTGTCTAATGGAACCCCTCCTTTCTAAATGTCTCGCTATTTCTTCCTTAATGACAGCCTCAAGCATTTTCCTGACTACAGATGTCAAGCTGACTGGCCTATAGTTGCTCGTCTTTTGCCTACACCCTTTTTTAAAAAGTGGCGTGGCATTTGCTGTCTTCCAATGCGCCGGGACCTGCCCGGAGTCTGGAGAGTTTTGGTAAATGATTGCCAGCGCGCCTGCTATAACCTCTGTAGTTTTATTGAGTTTCGCTAATGGACGCTGCACCGATCTTTTAAAATCAATGGCGCGGCATCGTGGTCGAGCGGTTAGCGTAATCGCTTAAACATGCCAGCGATCGGCGGTCTGGGTTTGATTCTTGCCGCTGTCCGTGAGCAATTTGTACGTCCTCCCCGTGACGGCGTGGGTTTCCTCGCACAGACCAAAGACTCACGGATTGGGGTGAGTGAGTCAGGGGCACGCTAAGTTGCGCGGCGAGCCCAGTACTGTCCTCGCTGATGCAATTTAATGCCAATGATGCAGGTCATCGTACGGCGTGCTTTGACGTAAGTGTGACGCAAAAAAAACTAACCTTTTTAAAGCTTTTCAAACTTCCGGTTGGGACTTCACAGCTTTCCAATTCACCCCACCAGGTAAATGGCTCTGAACATATCACAGCAGAGTTGTGATGGCCAAGTGGTCTTCCCAAAGTGCGAAGAACAATCATCATCATGTTTACAGTACACAACCCTGAGGTTCATCTTCTTGCTGGCAGCCACGAAACACAATAGAACCCACAAAGAAAATTACCCACAACTATGACTGTGTGGCTAGGCACAGCTCAACTAGCGTCTACAAATTTGCTGATGCTACAGCCACTGTTGGTAGAATCCCAGGTGGAGACGAGAGGGCGTACAGGAGTGAGATATACGAGTTAGGGAACTGGAGCTGGAGCTGGATGAACTTTGGATCATTTGTGAGGTCGAGGCAGAAATAGACAGGAGTTTCAGGGAGACGGTCACCTCTAAAAGTCAGGAGACCGGTAGCTGGGTGACTGTCAGGAGAGGGAAGGGGAATAGACAGAATGAGCAGAGCACCCCTGTGGCCGTTCCCACCAATAATAAGTACATCGTTTTGGATACTGTTGATGGGGACGACCGACCAGGGACGAGTTGCAGTAGTTGCATTTCTGGCACCGAGACTGGACCTTCAGCTCAGAAGGGAAGGAGGGAAAAGAGGAGAGCAGCAGTGATAGGGGATTCGATAGTTAGGAGGACAGATAAGAGGTTCTGTGGAAGAGATCGAGAATCCCGGATGGTCTGTTGCCTCCCTGGTGCCAGGGTCCGCGATATCTCGGATCGAGTTCTCGGTATTCTCAGGAGAGAGGGTGAGCAGCCAGATGTCATGGTTCACGTAGGGACCAATGACGTGGGTAGGAAGGAGGAGGAGGTCCTGCAAAGAGAATTTAGGGAGTTAGGTGCAAAGCTGGAGGACCTCCAGGGTTGCAATCTCAGGATTACTACCCGTGCCACGTGCTAGTGAGGCTACAAATAGGAAGATAATGCAGCTAAATACGTGGCTAAGGAGATGGTGCAGGAGGGAGGGCTTCATGTTTCTGGACAATTGGGCTTTGTTCCAGGGAAGGTGGGACCTGTTCCGACAGGACGGGTCGCACCTGAACTGGAGGGGGACTAACATCCTTGCGGGAAGGTTTGCTCGTGCTGCTCCGGGGGGTTTCAACTAGATTTGCAGGGGGAGGGGAACCAGAGTGTTAGAGCAGATAGTGGGGTGGAGGAGGATAAAGGTAATGTGAGAACTGCATGTATAGACAGAAATCAAAGGTTTGTACGTGATAGAAATGTTCTCAGGTGCATCTATTTCAATGCAAGTAGTATTGTAGGAAAGGCAGGTGAGCTTAGGGTGTGGATTGGCATGTGGGATTACGACATTATTGCTATTAGTGAGACTTGGTTGCAGGAGGGGCAGGATTTGCTGTTTAATGTTCCGGGGTTCTGTTGTTTCAGACATGACAGAGGGGGAGGGATGAAAGGGGGAGGAGTGGCATTGCTAGTCAGGGAGAATATCACAGCTGTGCGTAGACAGGACTGCCCGGAGGGCTTGTCTACAGAGGCCATATGGGTGGAGCTGAGGAATGGGGAAAAGGTGTGACCACACTAATAGGGTTGTATTATAGACCGCCGAATGGTCAGAGAAAATTGGAGGAGCAGATCTGTAGAGGGATAGCAGACCGATGTAAGAAACAGGAAGTTGTAATAGTAGCGGATTTTAACTTTCCACATAGTGACTGGAACTCCCACACTGTGAAAGGGCTAGATGGCTTGGAGTTTGTCAAATGTGTTCAGGAAAGTTTTCTGAATCGATATATAGAGGTACCTACGAGAGAGGATGCAATACTTGATCTCCTATCAGGGAAACAGACAGGCCAGGTGACAGAAGTATGTGTGGGCGAACATTTTGGGTCCAGTGATCATAATGTCATTAGTTTCAAGTTAATTATGGATAAGGATAGGTCTGGTCCTCGAGTTGAGGTTCTAAATTGGAGAAGGGCCAATTTTGTGGAAATGAGAAAGGATCTAGGAAGAGTGGATTGGGATAAGTTGTTTTCTGGCACGGATGTGTTCAGTAAGTGGAAGGTGTTCAAAGGTGAAATTTTGAGAGTGCAGAGTTTGCATGTTCCTGCCAGGATTAAAGGCAAAATTAACAGGCACAGGGAACCTTGTTTTCAAGAGATATTGGCGATCTGGTTAAGAAAAAGAGAGGTGTATAGCAGGTATAGGCAACAAAGAACAAATGAAGTACTTGAAGGGTATAGAAAATGTAAGAAAATACTAAAGAAGGAAATCAGGAAGGCAAAAAGAAGACATGAGGTTGCTTTGGCAGATAATGTGAAGGTAAACCCGAAGGGTTTCTACAAGTATATTAAGAGTAAAAGGATAGTAAGGGACAAGATTGGTCCCCTAGATTGATCAGAGTGGTCGTCTATGTGTGGAGCCTCTCGAGATGGGGGAGATCTTAAACAGTTTTTTTGCATCTGTATTTACTCAGGAAACTGGCATAGTGTATATGGAAGGAAGGGAAACAAGCAGTAGTGTCATGGAACATATAGAGATTAACGAGGAGGAGGTGCTTGCTGCCTTACAGCAAATAAAGGTAGATAAATCCCCTGGGCCTGACATGATATTTCCTCGGGCCTTCAGAGAGACTAGTGTAGAAATTGCAGGGGCGTTGGCAGAAATATTTAAAATGTCCTTAGCCACGGGTGCAGTGCCGGAGGAATGGAGGGTAGCTCATGTTGTTCCGTTGTTTAAAAAAGGCTCCAAAAGTAACCCAGGTAATTACAGACCGGTGAGCCTGACATCAATAGTAGGTAGATTATAGGAAGGTGGTCTGAGAGATCGGATATACAAGTATTTGGACAGCCAAGGGCTGATTAAAGATACACAGCATGGCTTTGTGCGTGGTAGATCATGTTTAACAAATCTTGTAGAGTTTTTCGAGGAGGTTACCAAGAAAGTAGGTGAAGGAAAGGCTGTGGATGTTGTCTACACGGACTTTAGTAAGGCCCTTGACAAGGTCCCACATGGGAGGTTAGTTCAGAAGGCTCAGACACTAGGTATCCATGGAGAGGTTGTAAACTGAATTTGAAATTGGCTGTGTGACAGAAGACAGAGAGTGGTAGTGGATGATTGCTTCTCAGACTGGAGGCCTGTGACTAGTGGTGTGCCT
The DNA here is from genome assembly GCF_030028105.1 of Mobula birostris. Lineage (NCBI taxonomy): Eukaryota > Metazoa > Chordata > Chondrichthyes > Myliobatiformes > Myliobatidae > Mobula > Mobula birostris. Next base: position 9,496,224 of record NC_092402.1, read on the forward strand.
CAGGGATCTGTGCTGGGACCATTGTTGTTTGTTGTCTATATCAATGATCTAGGTGATAATGTGGTAAATTGGGTCAGCAAGTTTGCTGATGACACTAAGATTGGAGGCACTGTGGACAGCAAGGAAGGCTTTCAAAGCTTGCAGAGGGATCTGGACCAACTGGAAAAATGGGCCAGAAAATGGCAGATGGAATTTAATGCAGACAAGTGTGAGGAGTTGCATTTTGGAAGGACAAATCAAGGTAGGACATACACAGTGAATGGTAGGGCATTGAGGAGTGTGGAGGAACAGAGGGATCTGGGAGTTCAGATACACAATTCCCTGAAAGTGGCGTCACAGGTAGACAGGGTGGTAAAGAATGCTTTTGGCATCCTGGCATTCATAAATCAAAGTATTGAGTATAGGAGTTGGAATGTTACAGTGAGGTTGTAAAAGACATTGGTGAGGCCAAATTTGGAGAATTGTGTGCAGTTCTGGTCACCCATCTATGAGAAGAATATCAGTAAGATTGAAAGAGTGTAGAGAAGATTTACTAGGATGTTGCCGGGTCTTCAGGAGTTGAGTTACAGGGAAAGATTGAACAGGTTAGGACTTTATTACGTAGAGCGTAGAAGAATGAGGGGGGATTTGATAGAGGTTTACAGAATTATGAGGGGTATAGACAGAGTAAGTGCAAATAGGCTCTTTCCACTTAGATTAGGAGAGATAAATACGAGAGGACATGGCTTTAGGGTGAAAGAGGAAAGGTTTAGGGGGAACTTCTTCACTCAGAGAGTGGTGGGAGTGTGGAACGAGCTGCCATCTGACATGGTAAATGCGGGCGCACTCTGAAGTTTTAGGAATAAATTGGATAGGTACATGGATGGGAGAAGTCTGGGGGTTATGGACTGGGTGCAGGTCAATGGGACTAGCAGAATAAAGTTTCGGCCCAGACTAGAAGGGCCGAATGGCCTGTTTTCTGTGCTGTAGTGTTCTATGGTTCTAACTAGTGGAATGGTGTTGCAGCAACAACCTGACACTCATCGTCAGTAAGACAAAAGAGCTGATTGTGGACTTCAGGAGAGGCAAGATGAAGGAACACATACCGATCCTCAGAGAGAAATCAGAAGTGGAGAGAGTGAGTGGTTTTGAGGCTGTTCCCTCTAGTTCTGGATACCTCCGCCATAGTAAACATCCTCTCCACATCCACCCTATGTCGTCCTGTCAACATTCAGTAGGTTTCAATGAGATCCCGCGCTCCCCCCCCGGCATTCCTCTAAGTTCCAGTGAGTACAGGCCCCCAAAGCTGCCAAACATTCATAGAAACATGGAAAATCTACAGCACAATCCAGGCCCTTCAGCCCACAGAGTTGAAACATATCCCTACTTTAAAAATTACTAGACTTACCCATAGCCCTCTATTTTACTAAGCTCCATGTACCTATCTAAAAGTCTCTTAAAAGACCCTATCGTATCTCCATCACCGTTGCCGGCAGCCCATTCCACGCACTCACCACTCTCTGAGTGAAAAACTTACCCCTGACATCTCCTCTGTACCTATTCCCCAGCACCTTAAAACTGTGTCCTCTTGTGGCAACCATTTCAGCCCTGGGAAAAAGCCTCTGACTATCCACACGATCAATGCCTCTCATCATCTTGTACACCTCTGTCAGGTCACCTCTCATCCTCTGCTGTTCCAAGGAGAAAAGGCTGAGTTCACTCAACCTATTCTCATAAGGCATGCTCCCCGATCCAGGCAACATCCTTGTAAATCTCCTCTGTACCCTTTCTATGGCTTCCACATCCTTCCTGTAGTGAGGCGACCAGAACTGAGCACAGTACTCCAAGTGAGGTCTGACCATGGTCCTATATAGCTGCAACATTACCTCTCGGCTCTTAAATTCAATTTCATGATTGATGAAGGCCAATGCATCGTATGCCTTCTTAACCACAGAGTCAACCTGCGTAGCAGCTTTGAGTGTCCTATGGACTCGGATCCTAACATCCCTCTGATCCTCCACACTGCCAAAAGTCTTACCATTAATACTATATTCTGCCATCATATTTGACCTACCAAAATGAACCACTTCACACTTATCTGGGTTGAACTCCATCTGCCACTTCTCAGCCCAGTTTTGCATCCTATCAATATCCCACTGTAACCTCTGACAGCCCTCCACACTATCCACAACACCTCCAACCTTTGTGTCATCAGCAAACTTACTAACTCATCCCTCCACTTCCTCATCCAGGTCATTTATAAAAATCACAAAGAGTAAGGGTCCCAGAACAGATCCGTGAGGCACTCCACTGGTGACCAACCTCCATACAAAATATGACCCGTCTACAACCACCCTCTGCCTTCTGTGGGCAAGCCAGTTCTGGATCCACAAAGCCAGTGGTCCCCAACCTCTGTGCCGCGGACCAATACCGCGCAGCGAAGCGTGCAGTGGTAGCCGGGACGCACCCAGCACATCGTTAAGAAAAAAGCTGAAAAAAAAACAAGCTAATTAATTAGGTGCCACCCGGCAGATAAATGTCGGCCCAAATCAGAGGCGATTGCCGATTTCACTTGCTCTAAGCAACTAGCAATCGCCTCTGATCTGGGCCGACATTTACGTGCCAGGCTGTATCTAATTAATTAGCTTGTTTATTTCGGCTTTTTTCTTAAAGATGTGCTGGGTGCGTCCCAGCTACCACTGGACGCTTCGCGGCCTGGAGGTTGGGGACCACTGCACAAAGCAATGTCCCCTTGGATCCCATGCCTCCTTACTTTCTCAATAAGCCTTGCATGGGGTACCTTATCAAATGCCTTGCTGAAATCCATATACACTACATCTACTGCTCTTCCTTCATCAATGTGTTTAGTGATATCCTCATAAAATTCAATCAGGCTCGTAAGGCATGACCTGCCCTTGACAAAGCCATGCTGACTACTTCTAATCATATTATACCTCTCCAAGTGTTCATAAATATTGCCTCTCAGGATCTTCTCCCTCAACTTATCAACCACTGAGGTAAGACTCATTGGTCTATAATTTCCTGGGCTATCTCTACTCCCTTTCTTGAATAAAGGAACAACATCCACAACCCTCCAATCCTCCGGAACCTCTCCCATCCCCATTGATGATGCAAAGATCATTGCCAGAGGCTCAGCAATCTCCTCCCTCGCCTCCCACAGTAGCCTGGGGTACATCCCGTCCGGTCCCGGCGACTTATCCAACTTGATGCTTTCCAAAAGCTCCAGCACATCCTCTTTCTTAATATCTACGTGCTCAAGCTTTTCAGTCTGCTGCAAGTCATCCCTACAATCGCCAAGATCCTTTTCCATAGTGAATACTGAAGTAAAGTATTCATTAAGTACCTCTGCTATTTCCGCCAGTTCCATACATACTTTTCCACTGTCACACTTGATTGATCCTATTCTTTCATGTCTTATCCTCTTGCTCTTCACATACTTGTAGAATGCCTTGGGGTTTTCCTTAATCCTGCCTGCTCATCTCCTTCTCATGGCCCCTTCTGGCTCTCCTAATTTCATTCTTAAGCTCCTTCCTGCTAGCCTTATAATCTTGATCTCTATCATTACCTAGTTTTTTGAACCTTTTGTAAGCTCTTCTTTTCTTCTTGACTAGATTTACAACAGCCTTTGTACATCATGGTTCCTGTACCCTACCATTCTTTCCCCGTCTCATTGGAACATACCTATGCAGAACCCCATGCAAACATCCCCTGAACATTTGCCACATTTCTTCTGTATGTTTCCCTGAGAACATCTGTTCCCAATTTATGCTTCAAAGTTCCTGCCTGATATTTGCCCTTACTCCAATTAAACGCTTTCCTAACTTGTCTGTTCCTATCCCTCTCCATTGGTATTGTAAAGGAGATAGAATTATGATCACTATCTCCAAAATGCTCTCCCACTGAGAGATCTGACACCTGACCAGGTTCATTTCTCAATACTAGATCAAGTACATCATATGTTAACCCCAGAATCACCCTCGTGAACCTCCTCTGAATTCTCTCCAATGACAACACATCCTTTCTGAGATATGGGGCCAAAAACTGTTGACAACCAGCACAGCCCAACGAGTGTCTCATAAAGCCTCAGCCTTAACTCCCTGCTTTTATCTTCTATTCCGCTCGAAATAAACGCCAACGTTTGCATTTGCCTTCTTTACCACAGAGCCAACCTATAAATTAACCTTCCGGGAGTCTTGCACGAGGACTCCTAAGACCCTCTGCACCTCTGATGTTTGAGTTTTCTCCCCATTGAGATAACAGTCCGCACTATTGTTCCTTTTACCAATGTGCATTATCACACACTCCATGTACTTTATACTTTATTGTCACAAAACAATTGATACTGGAACGTACAATCATCACAGCGATATTTGATTCTGCGCTTCTCGTTCCCTGGATTACAAATTGGTAGTAAACATTAAAAATTTAAATTATAAATCATAAATAGAAAATAGAAAAATGGAAAGTAAGGTAGTGCAAAAAAAACCGAGAGGCAGGTCCGGATATTCGGAGGGTACGGCCCAGATCCGGGTCAGGATCCGTTCAGCAGTCTTATCACGGTTGGAAAGAAGCTGTTCCCAAATCTGGCCGTACGAGTCTTCAAACTCCTGAGCCTTCTCCCGGAGGGAAGAGGGATGAAAACTTTGTTGGCTGGGTGGGTCGTGTGCTTGATTACCCTGGCAGCACTGCTCCAACAGCGTGCGGTGTAAAGTGAGTCCACGGACGGAAGATTGGTTTGTGTGATGTGCTGCGCCGTGTTCACGATCTTCTGCAGCTTCTTCCGGTCTTGGACAGGACAACTTCCATACCTGGTTGTGATGCACCTGAGAAGAATGCTTTCTACGGTGCATCTATAAAAATTAGTGAGGGTTTTAGGGGATGGGCCAAATTTCCTTAGTTTTTTTCAGGAAGTAAAGGCGCTGGTGGGCCTTCTTGGCAGTGGACTCTGCTTGGTTGGAGCAAGTCAGGTCACTTGTGATATTGACCCCGAGGAACTTAAAGCTTTTGACCTGTTCCACTTGCGCACCACCGATGTAAATTGGGTCGTGCGGTCTGCTACTCCTTCTGAAGTCAACAACCAATTCCTTCATCTTGCTGACGTTGAGGGATAGGTTATTGTCTTCGCACCATGCCACCAGGTTCTTAATTTCCTCTCTGTACTCAAAACTCATCATTACCCGAGATACGGCCTACAATTGTTGTGTCATCAGCAAACTTATATATTGAGTTCGAAGGAAACTTGGCCACACAATCAAGACACTTTTTTGCCATTCTTCCAATTTGTCTAAGTCCTGCTGCAGTTATATTGCTTCCTCAGCAAGTCACCGGAGAGACACTGAAATCAGTGGATATAAAAGTCTTTATTCAACACGAGGAGCAGCAGACATCGTATTGAGACACTCTGGGAAGAAGAGGCCTACCTGGCCCAATATTACATGACATTTTTATATACTAAAGATCAATAGTTGGAACGTATTGGGTTGGTAGGCCTCTTGCTCCAAGAGTGATGCCTGGGGCTCGTTTTCATTGAATAAGACACTTCTACATCCAGTAGCCTCAGTGTCTCCCCAGTGACTTTATTTACAATACAACAGACCCAACGTGCTTCTTTCGGTTTGGAACACCTTTCTTTGGGAAGTGCATCTTAAAAGTGCCGTGATCCCTCCCTTGGGTGGTTTCGGTTTGCTTGCAAACCGGAGGAAACCGTAGCACACAGAGGAATCCCACGCAGCTCCCCGGGGAGCCCAGACAAACTTCCTTACGGCGGACGCTGGGATTGAACTTTGAACTCTGGCTGTAGCAGTGTCGCGCTAACTGTGGTGAGAAACCAGTTGAAGCATTGAGGAAGACCAGACGCCTTTCCCACGTCATGCAGCGTCAACCGTTTATTCTCCTGGAAAGGTGCTGCCTGACCTGCTAAGGTCCTCCAGCATTTTATAGAACATAGCAATCTACGGCACACTACAGGCCCTTCGGCCCACAATGTGGTGCTGACCATGTAACCTACTCTACAGGCTGCCTGGAATTTCCCTACCACATAGCCCTCTATTTTGTGAAGCTCCATGTACCTATCTGAGAGTCTCTTAAAAGACCCTATTGTATCCACCTCCACCACCACCGTTGGCAGTGCATTCCACGCACCCACCACTCTGTGCGAAAAACTTACTCCTGACATCCCTCGCTACCTACTTCCAAACACCTTAAAACTATGCCCCTCATATTAGCCATTTCAGCCCTGGGGAAAAGCCTCTGACTATCCACACGATCAATGTCTCTCATCATCTTATACACCTCTATCAGGTCACCTCTCATCCTCTGTCGCTCCAAGGAGAAAAGGCCAAGTTCACTCAACCTATTCTCATAAGGCATGCTCCCCAATCCAGGCAACATCCCTGTAAATCTCCTCTGTACTCTCTCTATAGTATCCACATCCTTCCTGTAGTGAGGTGACCAGAACTGAGCACAGTACTCCAGCATCAAGGTCCTGTACAGCTTTAACGTTATCTCACAGCTCTTGAACTCAGTCCCCTGATTGATGAAGGACAACACACCACACGCCTTCTTAACAACACCGGCAACCTGTGCAGCAGCTTTGAGTGTCCTATGGACGCAGACCTCAAGATCTCTCAGAGCCTTACCACTAATATTATATTCCGTCTTCAAATTTGACCAACCGAAATGAACCACTTCACCCTTATCTGGGCTGATCTCCATCTGCCACTTCTCAGCCCAGTTCTGCCTCCCATCGATGTCCTGCTGTAACCTCTGACAAACCCTCCAGACTCTCCACAACACCCACAGCCTTTGGGTCATCAGCAAACTTACTAACTCAGCCTTCTCCTTCCTCATCCAGGTCACTTTGTGTGTGTGTGTGTGTGTGTGTGTGTGTTACTGAGATACAGTTTGGAATAAGCTCTTCTGGTCCACACCCAGCAATCCACCGATTTAACTCCAATCTAATCACAGGACAATTGGCAATGACCAATTGGTACGGCTTTGGACTGTGGGAGGAAACCAGAGCACCCAGAGGAAACCCACACGGCCAAGGGGAGAACGTACAAACTTCTGTAAGGGGGTTTCGTCTCTTATGTTACTGCGAGGGCTAATTAAAATGGCTTCTTTGTTATGTTATACTTGGGAATGCTTCTTTGTTATGTTAAGTGCTGAGAAAGTCCTTCCGCTAGGGTTTGTTGAATCACGTTACTGATAAGAAGATGTTATGAACCAATTGCTATAGTTGTTATGTTTTTGGCGTATCTGTAAGATATTGTATGCATGAGGTTTTGGGGCAGAAGGCGGGACAGAGAGACAGAGGATGGACCAAGTGCTGTGATGTCCGCTAAGGGGGTCGGACCCCGAGGAGGGCGTTCGGAGAGGAGACAGCCTCGTGTGGAGCGTTTGGTTGACCACCGTTGTTGGTCCCAGGCGGCCAGTCGAGGTGGTCTGAGGGGTCGCAGGGTGAAGAAGAAGGGTCCTGAGCTCCAACTGTTTGTGCACGAAGAGATTGAACTTTGATAAGTGTGGCACCTCTTATTTTCCTTTTATATGTTACCTCTATTAATGATCTAGTTCCAGTAATATCTATAAACTGTAAATCATTTAATCGTATCTGGTGTATTGTCTGTTATTTGGGCAGGGTGGGGTACCTCACACAGCAGCCACACAAACTGATTCCCCAGTTTGGCGGGGCCGAGGGCTGTTTCCCTAGACGACAGCGAGCCGAGCGACCCTGAGGGTGGCCGGGGGGGCTACACTTCTCACAGGCAACAGCTACATTTTTTTTTGTTTAAACCCTCTTCAGTCTTTTCTTTGCTGGACTCCATCATCAGAAGCAGGTTTAGTTATCACTGACGCAGGTCACGACATTTGTGGTTTGCGTGACAGTACATTAAAATTTTACTCTGACAGCCGATGGAGGAGCCCGGAGGTTCGGCAGCACCTGCACAGGGGAGCGAAGAGTCGGCGTTACAGATGAGGCCTAACCTGAGCTCCTCTAGCATTCTGTGTGTGTGTGTGTTGCTCTGGGTTTCCAGCACCTGCCTCTTGTGTTTAGAACATCTCCTCTGCCCCCATCCCATCTTGTTGTTTTACAGAGCTGCGGCGGGAAACGCAAACCAGGTCACGGGGGCAGGTCTGCGTCAACAACAAAGGCACCTAGCAGCAGGGTGCAGACACCGTAAGAGGCGCTGGTGAAACTTCCTGTGGTCGCGGTGGTCGGAAGTAAGTCCTACGAGGCCCGGCAGCAGCTCGGCACTGAAAAGCTGAACCTGGAGGGCTTTCGTCAGAGCTGGGTCGGGTGAACCTATCGTTGCTCTTGTGTTAAGAACAAGAGTAGCAGGGGGTGAAGGTATGTCTCTGTCAAAGGAAGTGTGAGGTGCTCCTTCCCTCCGCTAGCCTGCAGGTCACCCTTGGGTAAGGTGTAGCACTTGCTTAGCCCCCCGATCAGGGTCAGGTGAAACCATGGGAGCAGGTGGTGAATGGTCGTACGAGCAGCCGGTGCAGATCACAAGTCCTGGTGATGCGACCACTGACACCAGGCAGACACCCTCTGAAGAGTATTGATAATGGCTGGGGTCACCCGTCTTGTAAAGACACTGCCCAGGAGAAGTCAATGGCAAACCACTGCTGTAGAAAACTTTGCCAACACAAGCACAGCCATGGAAAGACCATGATGGCCCACGTCATATGACGCGGCATGTAATGATGATGTTGTATGGGACATCACATAATCATGATATCATGAGACAAAGCACTATGATGTCATGATGAATGAACGGGCTGGCTCACGGACTGCTCAAAAATCGGATGGCAGAGGGGAAGAAGCTGTTCCTGAATCGCTGAGTGTGTGTCTTCAGGCTCCTGTACCTCCTCCCTGATGGCAGAGGGGAAGAAGCTGTTCCTGAATCACTGAGTGTGTGTCTTCAGGCTCCTGTACCTCCTCCCTGATGGCAAAGGGGAAGCAGCTGTTCCTGAATCGTTGAGTGTGTGTCTTCAGGCTCCTGTACCACCTCCCTGATGGCAGAGGGGAAGAAGCTGTTCCTGAATCGCTGAGTGTGTGTCTTCAGGCTCCTGTACCTCCTCCCTGATGGCAGAGGGGAAGAAGCTGTTCCTGAATCGCTGAGTGTGTATCTTCAGGCTCCTGTACCTCCTCCCTGATGGCAGAGGGGAAGAAGCTGTTCCTGAATCGCTGAGTGTGTGTCTTCAGGCTCCTGTACCTCCTCCCTGATGGTAGCAGTGAGAAGAGGGCACGTCCTGGGTGATGGGGGGCGGGGGGAGCTCTTAATGATGGATTCTTTCGAAAGTGTGCTCGACGATGGGGAGGCTAGTGTCCATGATGGAGCTGACTGACCTTACAAGCCTTGGCAGCTTCTTCCCAGTTCTGTGCGTTGGCCACTCCACACCAGACGGCGAGGCAGCCAGTTACAATGCCCTCCACGGTTCATCTGTAGAAATTTGCTCGAGTCTTTGGTGACTCACCCAACCTTCTCAAACTCCTGATGAAATACAACAGCTTCCTAATCGCATCGATACAGAGGCTAACCAAGTCTGTCCTAACCTCCCCCACTCCTCACATTGCATGTATCTACGCTCTCTGCGTAAACACAGATTGTTCGAGAGCAGCCACCGCACTTTCACAACATTGAACTCGGATCACGTTGGGGACTGAGCTGATGGGTAGAGGGGACAATTGGAACCAATGCTGCCTACGCTGTAAATAGGCAGACAGGAAGGAGGGCGTCCCCTTTTGGACAGAGATGAGAAGGAACTCTCTTAGCCAGTGGGCTGGTGAATCGCTGGAGACCAAGTCGATGGGAATGCTTAAAGGTTGATAGGTTCTAGATCAGTCAGGGTGTGAAAGGTTATGGGGATAATGGGGGTTGTGGTGGGGTCCTATGAACTGTGCTTTCGGAGAGATAGATAGAGATAGAGATAGAGATAGAGGCAAAAATTGCCTTGAGATGGTGTTATGGTTTCTCTGCAGCATGCGTACACTTTGCAAGGACACTGGCAGCTTCCAAGTTCTTACAGAGAGAGAAGGGAGGAGCTGCTTGATGGACAGCTGGTGTTCAGCACGGGGAGATAAATAGGTGGACAGCTGTTAGGCACATGGTTTTGGACACTGAATGAGATTTGTTGTGCCCACCGAAAAGCTGGGTTTTGGAGGATCAATCAGGCGGGGGTTTCGCGGATCGATCAGTGGCTCTCGCAGTGTGAAAAGGGTGTGACCGGTGGGGAGTTATTTGTGTGACCAACCCTCGCCTGGGTGATAGCTCCACCACAGAAGAACGGTCCCCTTTGTTGTGGTCACAGTCGGTGATTCCTAAAGGATTTCGGAGGACAACGGGAAGATCGACGGCATCAGCTCACCTGAAGACTCAAATCTCTCCCTCTCTCTCTCTATCTCCATCACTACTCAACTCAATACCACGAACTGAACTGAACTTTACTCATCATCGTAAGACTATCTATTTACCCCTAGACTCGAAGAAGCTTGGTTTTCACATATCTCCACATTTATACATATCTAACCATTGCTAACCTGTTTTATATATCTGATTTTATATTACTGTATTGCGTAGTTACTAATAAATACCATTAGTTAATAGCAACACCAGATTCCAAAGTGTTTTCCATTTCTACTGGATCTTTAACCCGTCACGGGGTACATGACAGGGTTGAGAGGGATGCTAAATCAGCCATGATGGAATGGCAGAGCAGACTCGATGGGCCAAATGGCCTAATTCAGCTCCTACGTCTTATGGTCTTAAAGTTCAAATAGTATTTATTCCTTTGACCTACAATTCTTTATAATTGTTGAGTGCTGCTGGTTTTTTTGCTATGTTGACTGATCGTTTCCACGGATGCTGCCTGACCTGCTGAATTCCTCCAGAGTGTTGTGAGTGCTTTTTTTTGCCTTGTTGCGTGTCGCGCCCTGTCCAACACCCCCACAGCCAATTCCCAAAAACACGGAAACGTGCCTGTTGAATAAACTAGACCCCTCACACCTATCCGGGCGGGCAAATTACAGAGCAGAGTCTCTCTGAAGGAAGACTTGCTCCCGTAATAGCTGAAGGTCAGGTTTACTGCTGTTCAGCTGTCCAATAAACAAAGCTATACTCGTCAGGGGCTGAGGTGAAAAATATATCAACTACATAAAGTAACAGACACACAATGACACCAACAACTGAAAAAAAAAACTATTCTGTAGACGTACAAGTTGACATAGAGTGCCTATATAACATATAGTTAAAGATACAGCAGTATAATGCTTATGGCACTGTCATAAATAGCGTGTGGTAGCAGGGAGTTCAGAAGTCTCGGAGCCTGGGGGAACAAGCTGTTACCAAGCCTTGTTCTTGAACTGTGGTCAGATGTTCGGCCTACTGCAATGATGTTAGATTAACAACGTAGTTGAGCGCCACTTTTACGAGTCTTGCGAGGACTGGTTGAGCTGGGGGAAAGTGCTGGCGAGGGGTGGTGGTAAAGGCAGATACATCAGGGACGTTCACGCAAGTCTTGGAAAGGCTGAGAGGTGCAGAAAAATGATAGGGCATGTGGGAGCCATCATCATCATTATGCGCCATGTCGTATGACGTCATCATTGTGTGCCCTCTCGTATGACATGGGTGGACACGGTCTTTCCGTGACCATGATTGTTCTTGGCAAATTTTATCCACAGAAGTGGTTTGCCATCGTGTTCTTCTGGGCAGTGACTTTACAAGATGGGTGACCCCCAGCCATTATCAATACTCTTCAGAGAGTGTCTGCCTGGCGTCAGTGGTCACATCACCAGGACTTGTGATCTGCACCGGCTGCTCATACGACCATCCACCACCTGCTCCCACGGTTTCACCTGACCCTGATCGGGGGGCTAAGCAGATGCTACACCTTGCCCAAGGGTGACCCGCAGGCTAGCGGAGGGAAGGAGCGCCTCACACCTCCTTTGGTAGAGACATATCCCCAATCTGCCACCCAATATGTTGGAGTGAAGGGTTAGATTGATTTCAAGAGCTTGGCAGAATATTGTGGGCCAAAGGGCCTGTACTCTGTTGTAGTGTTCTGTAACCTAATAACACAAGTTTAAAGACAAAACACCGGAGGTTGTGTAGATGTCAGAAAACTTGAGGAACACACACACACACACACACACACACACACACAAAATGCTGGAGGAACTGAGCAGGCGCATCTCCAGAGGGGAATAAACAGTCGAGGCTTCTGACCGAGACCCCTCACCAGGCCCGGAAAGGCAGGGGGAGATTCCCCAAAAGGAGGGGAAGGAGGGCAAGCTGGCGGGTGATAGGTGGACTCGGGTAGGGCGATGGACAGTAAAAGAGAGTGACCCGTGGGAGAAAGGGAAGGAATGGCGGGGAGGGGCGTGGAAATCAGAGGAAGCTGATCGGCACATGAGAAGGGAGTGATAGGGTAACCGGAATGGGGAACGGAAAGAGAGACGGTGGGGGGGGGGAGGGGTGAGGAAGTACTGGAAGTTAGAGAAAGTGAGGTTCATGCTGTCAGGTGCGGGCGACCCAGACAGAATATGGGGTGTTGCTCCTGCACCCTGAGTATTCTGCCCACTGGCTGAACACCCAAGCTGGTGCAGTGTGCCATCGATTCTGTTTCAGTTACTACTCGATAATGAATTTATTGAGTATGCCCACAAGAAAATGAACTTCGGCAGTCAGCAAACAACAACTCCTCAAGCAACACCTTATCGGTAGTCAATTATTTCAGTTTTTCTATGTCTTCTACTTATTCTTTCCATCCTAATTTTTTTTTTGCAAGGTATCAGAACCGGTGACTTACTGATTGGAGTTCGATCAAGGCTTTCGCGCTCTGCTCTGCCCCGGGAAATCTCCAGGAGCGGACCGCGAGCATGCGCTGCCTCGAGAAGGTGGGGCTCGGGGGGGGGGGGGTCACGATCGACCCCATTTTCCGCCCGTCAAAGTGTCGAGGAAGGTTGAAACGTCGAGGCCAAGGCGGAGGAGGCCAGGTCAGCTGGAGGTCGCAGGCTGGCGGTCATTGTCCACCGAGGCCACAGACGGCGGTCATTTTCCACAGAGGTCACAGGTCGGCGGACACACTCCCAGGTTACTGAGTCCGAGCAGTCGCTCTCCTCAATCCGACGGAGGATGTTTCCAAAATTTTGAGATTTATGCGATCATTGGTGCGGACTGCAGTTTATATTGGTCTCTTTCAAGTTCTCTGTGTTTTCTTTCTTGTTGCCAGCTGGCGGATTTGGGGGGGGGTGGGGTTTGATGTCCTTGCGGGCGATAAGTTTGCTTTTGCGCGAGGGAGGGGTTGGGGATTTAGAGTCTGACGTTCGTGCTGGTTTCCTCCCCGAATAAGGGATCTGTCGGTTTTTAAAAAATATGTGCAAGAGGGGGGCTTTGACATTATTGTCACTGGTTTTTCTCCCCTTGCTGTGATATGTTAGTTTTGTGTGAGGGAGGGGTTTGGGGTTTGCGAGTTTTTGTTTCATTTTTGTGCAGGGTTTGGGGTGGGTGGTATCCTTTCTGTCACCGACTTCCATGCTTTTTTTTCCGCATTTCGTGGCTATCTGGAGAAGATGAATCTCAGAGTTGTACTATGCAGACACACTTTGATGATAAGGATAGATAGGTACCTTATTGACCCCAAAGGAAATTACAGAGTCTCAGTAGCATTATAGATGCACAGGTATACAAATATTAGAAGAGAAGTAAGAAAGAATAAAAAATAAGTTACCACAAACAGTCTTACGGGGGGGGGGGGGGGGTCATCACTTCCCCGGCTACAGGTTGACTCATTATACAGCCTAATGTCCAAGGGTAAAAATGACCTCCTATAGTGCTCTTTGGAGCAGGGCAGTGAACATACATGTACTTGAATAATAAATTTAATTTGAACTTTGAGTATGGCCTCATCAGGGCCACAGATGGACAGGTTGGAATGGGAAAAGTGGAAGTTTAAAGACGAACACCTGATTTCCATTTAATGGGGCATGCGTGCAGCTCTAGTCGTCTGCACCGGCTGCTCGTACAACCATCCACCACCTGCTCCCTTGGTTTCCCGTGACTCTGATCGGGGGGCTAAGCAGGTGCTATACCTTGCCCAAGGGTGACCCGCAGGCTGGCGGAGGGAAGGAGAGCCTTTGATAGAGATGCATCTCCACCCCGACATCCTGATGGTGACACATACAAGCTCTCCTAGCAAGTTTACTTCGAACTTTGAACTCAGTGGTTCACCCAATATTCCAATGAAAAACCTGCGCAGGATTTCTAGAACTCAGAGCACACCTGTGGGGCAATCTCCATCTCAAGTCCCACAGTAGAAAGATTCAAGCTAATAAAATGCGGTGGATGAGATTCTGATCAACGGTAAGTTTAAAGGAGCTGTCTGTCTGTCTGTCTAGCTACCATATCCAATGTGGACTTTGGTGACCATGGTTTTCCATATAGATCTATCCTCCGTTCTTTGGATAACTTCCATTTCCTCGATGTGTAACCACCTGGCTCGGCTTTTGATGTACATAAGCCAAGGTCTTCCTCTAGGTTTGCTCCCCTCAATCTTTCCAGAGAGTATGAGTTTTTCTAGCTCATCCTTCCGCATGATGTGTCCTAGGAATCTGAGTTGTCTTTCTCTTATTGTTGGTATGAGTGATCGAACTGCTTGGGCTCTTCCGAGAACTTCTTCATTTGATGTGTGTGCTGCCAGGATAATCAAGGACATGACCCACCCAGCCAACACACTTTTCATCCCTCTTCCCTCCGGGAGAAGGCTCAGGAGCTTAAAGACTCGTACAGCCAGATTTGGGAACAGCTTCTTTCCAACTGCGATAAAACTGCTGAACGGATCCTGACCCGGATCTGGGCCGTACCCTCCAAATATCCGGACCTGCCTCTCGTTTTTTTTTTGCACTACCTTATTTCCCATTTTTCTATTTTCTATTTATGATTTATAATTTAAATTTTTAATATTTACTAATTTGAACTATTTTTAATACTTAATATTTGTAATCCAGGGAGCACAGAATCAAATATTGCCGTGATGATTGTACGTTCTAGTACCAATTGTTTGGTGACAATAAAGTATAAAGTCCATGATATTTTAACATTCTCCTGTAGAACCATAACTCAGCTGCTTCTAGTCTCGTTTCCACTGCTGGGGAAATGGTCCAGCATTCACTTCCATAAGTCAGGATAGAACAAATGTAGCACTGCAGTATTCTGTTTTTAGTGTCCATGCTCATCTTTCTGTCTGTTAATATGGTCTTCATTTTTTGGAAAGCTTCTTTTGCCATTAGAGGAGCTGTCGAGGAGAAATTTCCTTTTAGGACACAGACAGTAGCAGGTGCCTGGAATGCACTGCTGGGGTGGCTGCCAAACTGACTCCACGACCTTGTTCTCAGTATTAATTGCTTACTTGTTCTTTTTAAATTCAGGCTCTTGAATCAAAGGGGGATAACTTCCTTCAACTTCACTTGCCCCATCATGGAAACGTTGACACAACCAGTGGAGTCGCTTACAGGGCGTCTTCCGCTCATGTTCTTGAAATTTATTGCTGGTTTATTAACTGTTGTGACATGAGCAAAGTCACCATCAAGGACACCGAAGCTACTGATTTAGTCAACAAGAGCGAGCCACCGGGATCATATTGAGACACTCTTGGAAGAAGAGGTCGGCTCGACCCAATATTACGTGACACTTTTATATGCCAAAGATCAAAGGACAACTCTATGGTTACAATGCATCTACAATGCTTCTTTGACTTACGTATAGTTTTCGCACACCTCCGTCCTCGCACCCACACTCCGGACCGGAAGAAGCTGCAGAAGATCGTGAACACGGCCCAGCACATCACACAAATCAATCTTCCGTCCGTGGACTCACTTTACATTGCATGCTGTCGGAGCAGTGCTGCCAGGATAATCAAGGACACGACCCACCCAGCCAACACACTTTTCGTCCCTCTTCCCTCCGGGAGAAGGCTCAGGAGCTTGAAGACTTGTATGGCCAGATTTGGGAACAGCTTCTTTCCAACTGTGATAAGACTGCTGAACGGATCCTGACCTGGATCTGGGCCGTACCCTCCAAATATCCAGACCTGCCTCTCGGTTTTTTTTTTACACTACCTTACTTTCCCTTTTCTATTTTCTATTTATGATTTATAATTTAAATGTTTAATATTTACTATCGATTTGTACTCCAGGGAGTGCGAAGCACAGAATCAAGTATCGCTGTGATGATTGTACGATCTAGTATCAATTGTTTGGCAACAATAAAGTATAAAGTATTAATGTTACTTCCCACTGACTCTCTCTCTAGATTCATGCATATGCAGCCATGAAGTGAATGGGTGTTCCCTGGCTCGTAATCAACCCCAATCTGCAGCTTCTGAGAGGCTTCTGTTCAGAGCTGCATCTTATATTCAATCTACAATCCACATTCAGATCTGAAGATCAGGCTGCTGCTGAAATTCATATTTGCTACCTCCCCTTACTCCAGAGCACACCCTAACAATTACTATTATTTATTTCTTTTTGCATTTATAGTTTGCTGTCTTCTGCACTCTGGATGGACGCCCTAGTTGGTGTGGTCTTCCATTATTTGCACAGTAGGGGAATTAAGGATTATAGGGAAAAGGCAGGTAGGTGGAGATGAATCCATGATCAGATCAGCCATGATCTTACTGAATGGTGGAGCAGGCTCAGCAGGCCAGCTGATTTTTTACCAAAAAAAAACACACCAAAACACATCCTCTCCTGTCAGACTCCCCCCACTTCTCCAGCCCCGTGTCTCTTTCATCAATCAGCTTCCCAGCTCTTTACTTCACCCCTCCCTCCCCTGCCCGGTTTCACCTATCGAATGTTTCAGAGGTACATTTAACGTCAGAGATATGTATACTTTATACATCCTGAAATGCTTCTTCTTCACAACCATCCACAAAAACAAGGAGTGCCCCCGAAAGAATGAATCACAGTGAAATGAACCCCCCCAGCTCCCCTCCCTCACCTTGTGTTTCTATCTCCCCTCCCACCACCTTTTAAAGCTACCCCTCAGCTCTTTTCATCTCCAGTCCTGCCGAAGGGTCTCGACCCCAAACATCAGCAGTACTCATTTCTACAGCAGCTACCTGGCCTACTGAGTTCCTCCAGCATTTTGTGTGTGTGGCAGAGTTGACTCCTGTAACCGCATCACTACTATTTCCACGTACTTGGACTTTGCTGAGGTGTATTGGTCAGAGTGCATCATGCAACAAGAAACAACAACATCCAAAACTGATAGAGAATATTTTCAAAGTAAAAAGCATTATAAAACACACACACAAAATGCTGGAGGAACTCAGCAGGTCAGGCAGCATCTTTTTATAGGCATCCGTTAGTCTCGTGAGACCATGGATTTGCACCTTGGAAGGTTTCCAGGGCACAGGCCTGGGCAAGGTTGTACGGAAGACCGGCAGTTGCCCGTGTTGCAAGTCTCCCCTCTCCACAACACCGATATTGTCCAAGGGAAGGGCATTAGGACCCATACAGCTTGGCACCGGTGTCGTCGCAGAGCAACGTGTGGTTAAGTACCTTGCTCAAGGACACAACACGCTGCCTCAGCCGAGGCTCGAACTAGCGACCTTCAGATCACTAGACCGATGCCTTAACCACTTGGCCATGTGCCAACACGGCATCTAAGGAAATGAAGAAACAGTCAACATTTCAGGACAGGAACCTTCTTTAGGTCTGGCAAGGTAGTAGGAAGATGCCAGAACTTTTGCAAAGCAGGGGAATTAAGGGTTATAGGGAAAAGGCAGGTAGGTGGAGATGAGTCCATGGTCAGATCAGCCATGATCTTATTGAATGGCGGAGCAGGCTCGATGGGCCAGATGGCCGACTCCTGCTCCTATTTCTTATGGTGTTATGATTCTGTTATGGTTATTATTGTACAGATTCATTGAGTATGTCCACAAGAAGGTGAACCTCAAGGTTGTACGATGGTGACATGGGTGTACTTTATTCATAAAATTTACTTCGGATTTTGATTTGCGTGATTTGTCTTCTTTCGGGCATTGCGTGCTAAACGAAGCAAAAACAACAAGCATCGAAGCCTACGTCATCAAGAACCAACGAAGAAGGAGCGGTCATGTTGTTCAGATGAAAGACGAACGTCTGCCAAAACAAATCTTCCACTCCCAGCTTAAAGAAGGCAAACGTAAAAGAGGTGGACGACAGAAGAGATTCAAAGATGTCTTAAAAGCCAACGTGAAGAAATGCAACATCAACATCAACATCAACAATTGGGAAACCAATGCCAAGGACAGGAAACTCTGGCAAGCCATCATCCAAGAAGGAACAGCAACTTTTGAAGCCAATAGATGTGCAGAATTAGAAGATAAGAGAAGAAAACGGAAAGCCCGATCTGCCACCTGGAACTACCTGTCCTGAATGCGGAAGAACTTTCAAAGCCAAGATTGGACTCATAAGCCACTTAGATCAACAGAATGAAGATCATCATGCTCGACCTCGAGGGATAACCATGACGACGACAATGTTTTAGTCCTTGTTCAATAGGTTCAAAAGTTTCAATCGGTACATTTAATGTCAGGGAAATGTATGCCATATAACATCCCGAAATTCTTTTTCTTCGTAAACATCCACGAAAACAGAGGAGTGCCCCAAAGGATGAATGACAGCTAAATGTTAGAACCTCAAAGCCCCAGTGTGTTTTTCATAAATTCTTCTACTTTTCCGTGAATGCCTGCAAGGAAACGAATCTCGGGGCAGTATACGGTGACGGCCGCGTACTTTGAGAATGAATTTACTTTCAACTCTGCTCCTCCCGCTTGTCCACATTGTCTCTCTCTCTTCTCCTCCCACTCCCACCACTCTTCACCCCCACACCCCACTCCCGTCAACGAGCACGCTCTCCCTCCCGCTCGCCAGTCGCCGCAACACAGGTCCCAACCTGCGGGCTGCCCCCGAGGCGAACTACAGAACATCCAAACCGAATTGACAGCCACTTGTGTTTGAATAGGCGCGTCTTGTTTCTGACAGCCGCCGCTGAGTGATGTGGAGACAAATTCTAAACTGGAGTGGGCGTGTTGACAGCTGGAGACAGCTGAAGAACAGAGCGATCAAGAAACGTCAACGTGATCGAATGTCAGATGGAGTTCATTGCGAATAATTTGGAGCGTTGGCAAACAAGGGCAGCACCCGTAGCTGTCAGGTTGCCATTGGGGGGAGAGGGGAGGGGCAAGGGCTAGAGTCAACATTAAAGTTAAACTTCAACTTACTCAGCATGTTGTGACTGATCGAAATCGGCACAGAGACAAGTTGTCAATGTAACAAACAAGACATTCTCAAGGAGACCATCTCGGTAGGATTTCGCCCCACCCCCCAAATCCAAAGTAAATCACATTCTTACACCCTGACGATCAAAGGCGACAGTAGATGATTCAACACAATCTCGATTGTAACAATAAGAATGAGCAGTTTTAGCTTCCTGGGTGCCAACATCCCTGCTGATTCCATGAGCAGCCTTTTTTTTTGTCACTTCTGTCGTAGTCCTTTATCTTCCCATAAAATTGCCTCTAGTTCTGGTTCTTTCCTGTGGAAGTTCAGAAAGGGTTAAGACGAGGGAATGCACCCCAGCCCTCGCTGAGGGATCACCAGTGGAAAGGGTGAGCAGTGTCAACGTCTCCGTGGATCAGTCCTGGGAGCAGCACACCGACAAAACAGGAGCAGGTCTGCAGATGCTGGAAACCCAAGGCAGCGCTCACACAAACTGCTGGAGGACGAACCTTAGAGTTGGTATTCTGTACACACACTTTGATAATAAAGTGTACTTTGGAGCAATTGGCACCGTCGCGCACGCTGTGAATTTGAGGGAGTTTGCAATTAGCAAAGGTATTGAAACCTTCAGGGACGTCTGATCCCTATGAGTTTCACTGTAAATACGCACCTCAAACGAACCTCTTGTCAACCCAAAGTGCTGAAGAACTCAGAATGGGGTTTAATATTGCGAGTCGATGTCTTGGTATCTGTTGTCTTGCACCAGTTGTACATTGCAATACAGAATAAAAAACTATAAATTATGTTAAGTATATATTTAAAAGGAAATTAAATTAAATAACCAGAGCGAAAAGAGAGGGAAAATATTGAGGGTAATTCACACTGTCTGTTCAGAAATCAGATGGCAGAGGGGAAGAAGCTGTTCCTGAATCGTTGAGTGTGGGTCTTCAGGCTCCTGTACCTCCTCCCTGATGGCAGAGGGGAAGAAGCTGTTCCTGAATCGCTGAGTGTGTGTCTTCGGGCTCCTGTACCTCCTCCCTGATGGCAGAGGGGAAGAAGCTGTTCCTGAATCGTTGAGTGAAGACACAAAGGGTATTGGGAAAAGGCAAGGGAGTGGGGATGACTAGAAGAATTGGATCAGCCCATGACTGAATGGCAGAACAGACGTGATGGGCTGAAGAGCCTACTTCTGCTCCAATATCTAATGATCCAAACTCATGGAACTTTAACCTGACCCACTTCTGCACTAGAGCAGGGTTTCAAACCAAAGCATAATTAGATTGTGTTGTGTCGTGTGTTGTGTGTGTCGTGTGTTATGTGTGTGTTGTGTTGTGTGTGTGTGTGTGTATGTGATGTGTGTGTGTGTGTGTGTGTGTGTGTGTGTGTGAGAGAGTGTGTGTCTGTGAGTGAGTGAGTGTGTGTGTGTGTGTGTGTGTGGTGTGTGTGGTATGTGTGTGTGTGTACGTGTGTATGTGATGTGTGTGTGTGTGTGGTGTGTGTGGTATGTGTGTGTGTGTACGTGTGTATGTGATGTGTGTGTGTGTGTGGTGTGTGTGGTATGTGTGTGTGTGTACGTGTGTATGTGATGTGTGTGTGTGTGTGGTGTGTGTGGTATGTGTGTGTGTGTACGTGTGTATGTGATGTGTGTGTGTGTGTGGTGTGTGTGGTATGTGTGTGTGTGTACGTGTGTATGTGATGTGTGTGTGTGTGTGTGTGTGTGTGTGTGTGTGTGTGTGTCTGTGTACGTGTGTATGTGATGTGTGTGTGTGTGTGTGTGTGTGTGTGTGTGTGTGTGTGTGTGTGTGTGTGTGTGTGTGTTGGTTTGAGTTTCCAGCAACAACAGAATCTCTTGTGTTTCTGAAAAAACACTCAATATTTTATATCTATTTTCTCCCACTCATCCATTCTGTCTGATGAATCGCCATCTGGTCTGAAGGCCCCGAGCTGCAGAGGCTTGTAAACACACCTAGCTCCATCATGGCTAGGAGACATCTCCAGCACTGGCTGCACTTTCAAAAGGCCGTGTCTCCAGGAGACAGCGTCCATCATTAAGCACCCTTGCCAGCCTCTTCCCATTACTACCAACGCGGAGGATGTACAGGAGCCTGAAGGCACACACTCAACGATTCAGGAACAGCTTCTTCCCCTCTGCCATCTGATTTCTGAGCGGGCAGTGTGAATTACCCTCAATACGTTCCCTCTCTTTTCGCTCTGATTATTTAATTTAATTTCCTTTTAAATATATGCTTAACATAATTTATAGTTTTTTATTCTGCATTGTAATGTACAACTGGTGCAAGACAACAGGTACCAAGACATCAACTCGCGATATTAAACCCCATTCTGATTTCTTCAGCACTTTGGGTTGACAAGAGGTTCGTTTGAGGTGCATATTTACAGTGGAACTCCTAGGGATCAGACGTCCCTGAAGGTTTCAATACCTTTGCTAATTGCAAGCTTCCTCAAATTCACAGCATATACGACGGTGCAAATTGCTTCAAAGTATACTTGTTATTGAAGTATGTATACAGAATACCAACTCTGCGGTTTGTCCTCCAGCAGTCAGCCACGGAACAGAGGGACACCATGGAACCTGTTCAAGAAAAAATCCAACACCCAACATGTTTTAAAAAAAGGAGAATAGATAGCACAAATTGCAGAAGACAAGTGGACAGCACACAGAATATGAGACATCAAACCAGGAGCCCGGTAGTGTCCAGTTTAGCGGCGTGCCGCTAGCCAATGCAGGGACATTCTTCGCCGAGGCTCCACAGCCCGCAGCGATCGCCCTGATCAATCCGCTCAATAACAGCAAAAGAAAGAGTACCCGGAATCCAGGAACACATGCAACATGACCCTCAAAGCCCCCCCAAGACAAGTCCACAGCCTCGGCGGTCACTCCCGGCGACGTGGATCCCAAGGTTCCTGCACTTTAGTCCGACAGGAAGACCAGGCGGTTCCGAGCACCCGCCCGCACTCTGCTGTCATCCTCATCGACTTCATCGTTGCTCGCGGCCTCAATCAGAAAGAAACAATGGAGTCGATCATGGGCTCTCACCCCCGAACCTCAATTGGAGAGAAGCAATGGAGTGGATCATGGGCTCGCACCCTCAAACCTCAATCGGAGAGAAGCAATGGGGTTGATCACGGGCTCTCACACTCGACTCCTCAATTGGAGAGAAGCAATGGGGTTGATCACGGGCTCGTTGTCTAAGATTTTGTCTGATGTTTATATAAGTGTGTCACGGTCACTTCTTTACAAACCATACCTCTCAGTCTGTGGGCTTTTAACTTCAATTTACAACCTATGTTAAGTACAGAAGGCTGGTTCTAGTTTTAATTGATACCTGCTACATTCACATTGGTTCCTTGAGGTTATTATAACTGTGGGGAGGTAATGGAGACAAGCTGCCACCAGCTATTAAATTCTCCCAATGGTATGAACCTCAAATATCCTCTGACGACTAAGTCCAGCTCCTGGCCTTCACATGTGGTTTAGCTACTCAGCCCAGCAGAACCGTTTCTACTGACAGGAGAAGGGGTAAAGGCCGGTTCCTGACCCCCTAAAACCAGTCACTCCAGGCAGATGGGTTTCATCAGATGTAGTTGGCAGCTCATCTAGGAGAAGGAAGTTTTCTGATCTCAAACCATGCTGTCATGGAGAAAGTTTCGGGAGCGAACCCAAAGGGAAAACTCTGGAGCTGGAGTCCCTGAGGCAGTCCAATGTTGAGTTCAACGCTGACCGGCAACTCCTGGTGCCAAACTGTATCGGTCTCTGCCGTTCCTTTGGGTTCCTCACATGCATGGGGAGAGAAGGGGAGCCTGCTACACGGGCAACAGCTCGCTCTCCATATCGTACTGACCTGGCTTGTGTATCTAGACAGCTGGGACTCAACACCCATGGTCAACCCCAACCAACAAAGACCTCAACGCATAATCACATAACTCCAGAGTACTCCCTACACAGCCTTCAATTTTCTCACCATCCATAAGGCTATCGAAGAGTTCCTTAAACGCCCCTAATGTATCCGCCTCGACCCACAACCCCTGGCATTGCATTCCACTCACTCACTTGCTTTTGACATCCTCCCCCTCCCCCCACCCCCATATTTACCACCAGTCACCTTAAAATTGCGCCCCCTTACATAAGGCAGCGGTCCCCAACCACCGGGCCGCGAGGAAACGATACGAGTCAGCTGAACCTTTCCTCATTCCCTGTCACGCCCACTGTTGAGCTTGAACATAGGGTTGCCAACTGCCCCGTATTTGCTGGGACATCCCGTATATTGGTTTGTCCCGTATTTCCCCCGCTAAGGTAGAGCATTCCTATGAAACCTTTCATGCCGAAATGGTGTGAAGCGAAGAAGCAATTACCATTAATTTATATGGGAAAAATTTCTGAGCATTCCCGGACCCAAAAAATAACCTAACAAATCATACCACATAACACATAAAACCTAAAATAAATAACACTTAACATATGGTAAAAGCAGGAATGATACGATAAATACACAGCCTATATAAAGTAGAAATAATGTATGTACAGTATAGTCGGGAAGATAAAGGCAAAACCGAATTGTGGGGGGGGGGGAATAGGCACGTCACGCATGCGCACACAGGTGCCTGTGCAAGGCTTCATGGTCATGGTAGTCTTTCCTGGGGTAAAGTGTCCCGGGATTTGACTGCAACTTTTGTCTCTTATTTGGGAGTGAGAAAGTTGGCAACCCTAACTGCAAAAGACATGTTGAGGTGAGCTTAACCCTACTTGAACACCCAGCCACCTCCCCGGTCAGCCGGTCCGCAAGAATATTGCCAATATTAAACCGGTCCGCTGTGCGAAAAAGGTTGGGGACCCCTGACATAAGGTATTTCTGTCCGGACGTGGGGGTGGGGGGGAAAGTTATAGGGAAAGGTTAGGGCTTTATCTCCTGGCGTGTCGGAAAACAAGGGGAGATTTCATAAAGGTGTACAAAATTCTTCCCCACTGAGGTTGGATAAGACTATAGCTAGAGGTCATGGGTTAAAGGGGAAAGGTTTCTGGTTCTGCTTGGGACTGCACAAGCACTGCCGGACGGCTGTTATAACGCGCGGTCGGTGTGGACGGCGTGGGAGTTAATTTGTAAGGCAAGCTTTTTTGACTAGTTCCCCTAAATCGATTTGATTGAGTCTATCTTTAAAAATATTAATGCCAGAAATACTGCACAGGTCTGGCAGCAGGAGATTCCACTCTCTTGTTGATCTCGGGTAGGGGCAGTACTGGTAGCAAACCTTACTGAATGACGGAGTTTCCAATATGTGAGGTCCAGTTTGCCGTCGAGTTGAACTGACCCTGCGACGGGTTTTGGATGTTTGATGGAGTGATGTTGTGAACTCCTTTGAAAACTGTAAAGGTTGAAGGGGAACATGAGGAGGAACTTCTTTGCTCAGAGACGTGGAATGAGCTGCCAGCGCAGGTGCTGGACGCGGTTCGATTTCAACGTTTAAGACAAATTTGGATGGGTACGTGGATGGGAGGGGTATGGGGGGGTGCTATGGTCTAGCAGCAGGTCACTGAGTCTAGTCAGGTTAATAGTTCGGCACGGACTAGCTGGGAGTAAGGACCAGTTTCTTGTGCGGCAGTGCACTAGAGGAGGGAGGAATGTGCAGCAGGAATTGGCGGTGAGGGATATTCCCAAAGGACTGGAGGTTCTCTATGTCTAGAGGATGGAGGAAGATGCAGCAGGAATTAGCGATGAGGGATATTCGGGAAGGACTGGAGGTGTTCTATGATGCTAGAAGAGGCAGGAATGTGCAGCGGGAATTGGTGATGAGAGATATTCGGGAAGGACTGGAGGTGTTCTATGATGCTAGAGGAGGGAGGAATGTGCAGCAGGAATTGGCGATGAGGGATATTCGGGAAGGACTGGAGGTGTTCTATGATGCTAGAGGAGGGAGGAATGTGCAGCAGGAATTGGCGATGAGGGATATTCGGGAAGGACTGGAGGTGTTCTATGATGCTAGAGGAGGGAGGAATGTGCAGAAGGAATTGGCGATGAGGGATATTCAGGAAGGACTGGAGGTTCTCTATGTCTCTAGAGGAGGCAGGAATGTGCAGCAGGAATTGGCGATGAGGGATATTTGGGAAGGACTGGAGGTGTTCTATGATGCTAGAGGAGGGAGGAAGGTGCAGCAGAAATTGCCGATGAGGGATATTCGGGAAGGACTGGAGGTGTTCTATGATGCTAGAGGAGGGAGGAAGGTGCAGCAGAAATTGCCGATGAGGGATATTCGGGAAGGACTTGTGGGAGCTGAATCCGCTGGACTGTGCTGTTGACCAGCCGCGGTTCACCAGAGGGCAGGCGGAGACGGGGGACAAGAGCACCGACTCCCCTGCAACTTCACAACTGAAGGCAATCGCCCCCTCTGCCTCTCTGCTGCGGAGACAACGCAGCATATTTGCGGTTGCTGCTGTAATATAAACACAGACCGTGGCTCTAACACCACACCTGTAACTTGAAGCCCGATACCTGAAGCTTGTCTGTTTTTATATAACAGTGACAGGTGAATATTACAAATTAGCTGATGGTGAATCATTCCTCTCACCTGTACTTCATGTGCTGGAAGCCTTGCAGAAGTGCCTCTCTCTTTTCCCTCGCTTTCTTACTTAGTTTCTCCCCGTGCAGGACCTCGGCCACGAAGTATTCTGCATCTGCCGGCAGGAAGAAGGGACGGGAATGAAAGGTTTTTCTTCCTTCTTTTTTAAAGATTAAACCGTCGCTTTGACTGACCCAGAACCGGCCGCAATGCCACACCGCCGCCACAGTGGCACATCCTCACCTCAGCCGTCGCCGTTCCGGCTCGGAGCGCGGAGGGTGCGCGTACATGACCGCCAACTGTCCGCTCGGCAGGAAAGCGTCGTTGGCAGCTGCCCACCATCACTGCAAGACTAGCACGCGCCCAAGAAGCGGGCAGGAAAAAATCATCCCCGCAAACTGCCTTTGCCAAAAGTTCCCTTTTGTAAACCGCTGCAGGGCTATCGAAACAAAACCTTCACACCACCTTAAAGAGTTTCTTCCCCCCACCACCACCAGGCAGTTAATCTGATCAACCACTCTAGTTATCCCCACACTCCCCTTTATTAAACCCCTCACTGCAAACACTTCGTATAATTCTGTTTACATTGTAAATACCTGCTGGGATTTATGAATATTTTATTTCATAACCATAATTTAACCTGTATTTTTATTTAATTCTTCAATCTTCAGAATTATTGAATGTTTTTTTTTTGTTACAGGCCGTAACAAATAGACATTCGTTAGACCATGGATTTGCGCCTTGGAAGGTTTCCAGGGCGCAGGCCTGGGCAAGGTTGTATGGAAGACCGGCAGTTGCCCATGCTGCAAGTCTCCCCTCTCCACGCCACCGATGTTGTCCAAGGGAAGGGCACTAGGACCCATACAGCTTGGCACCAGTGTCATCGCAGAGCAATGTGTGGTTAAGTGCCTTGCTCAAGGACACAACACATTCCCTCGGCTGAGGCTCGAACTCAGGACCTTCAGATCACTAGACCGACGCCTTAACCACTTGGCCACGTGCCAACAGGTCATAACAACACACTGCAAAATTCCTAATACAAGCAAAAGCACAGTTCTGTGCAAATGTCTAAGGCCCATATATATAGCCAGGGCGCCAAAGACTTTTGCACACAGTTCTGTATTTGTCAACGTGGAGCGGAGAGAAAGTTTGTAAATCTGTTGGGGGCCAAGGATGTCGGGAATGGCGAGGGTTGGGGCGCCACGGGAGGGATGTGGGGCAGGTGGCAGAGAAGGAGTGCCAGGGGGTCAGGGGGGTTGGGTGGGGACAGACACACCCAGCCCTGAGTCACCAGGCAAGGTGACCTGATTCCAAACAACTAGTTTATTGATCATTACAGAATGTCTCTCTGGTGCTTCACACTCCCTCCCCGCTTCCTAATCAACTTCCCCCTCTCCCTGCCCCCCCTTCCCACTCTCAGTCCACAACAGAGACCCAGATCAAAATCAGGTTTATCATCACTCACATATGACATGAAATTTGTTTTTTTTTGCAGCAACAGTACAGTGCGATACATAAAATTACTACAGTTCTGTGAAAAAGTCGTAGGCCCTCCAGCTATTTTATATGTAAACACCATTTTACACCAAAGGGCTTTGATGCCACAGGAGATGAGAGCTACACTCAGTAGCTGAGATGTTATATGACATGACACAAAAATTGGTGCTGTTATTGATTTTTGAAGAATAAAAAGACAGGGTCCTGCACCTTTCGTAAGTTGCCTTTACACCTCTTTTGGTAGAGACGTATTCCCCACCCCTTTGCCAAACCCATACTCTTTTTTTGAGGAATAGGAAGTGGGGTGGGATTTACGTCCCTACCAAAGGGGGTGTAAGGCGCTCCTTCCCTCCACTAGCTTGCAGGTCACCCTTGGGGCAAGGTGTAGCACCTGCTTAGCCCCCCCCGCCCCGCCAATCAGGGTCACGTGAAACCGTGGGAGCAGGTGGTGGATGGTTGTATGAGCAGCCGGTGCAGATCACAAGTCCTGGTTACACCAGGCAGACAATCTCTGAAGAGTATTGATAATGGCCGGAGGGGTCACCCGTCTTGTAAAGTCACTGCCCAGAAGACGGCGATGGCAAACCACTTCTGTAGAAAAATTTGCCAAGGACAATCATGGCCGCGGAAAGTCCACGATTGCCCACGTCATAATGACATGGCGCATCATGATGATGTCATACAACCCGCGCATAATGATAATGATGAAAGCGGGAGGGCAAAGAGGCACAGTGGTTAGCCCAATCGCTTTACAGCGCCAGCGATCGCGGACTGGGGTTCAATTCCCGCCACTGTCTGTAAGGAGTTTGTACATTCTCCCTGTGACCATGTGGGTTTCCTCCCGGTGCCCCGGTTTCCTAACCTATCCAAACCCATATCGGTAAGGGTTCGTCGCTCATGGGCAAGGCACGTCGGTGTCGGAAGCGTAGCGTCACTTGCGGGCTGCCCTCAGCACACAATCCTCACTGACTTGATCTGACGGAAAATGACACACTTCTCCCTACGTTTCGACGTAAATGCAACAGACAAGGCTAATCTTCACAAGAGCAACCCACGCAGAATGGTGGAGGAACTCAGCAGGTCGGGCAGCGCCCAGAGAGAGGAAAATGAAAAGTCGATCTTCCGGGCCGAGGCCCTTCGTCTGAACTGGAAAAGGAAGGGGGCAGAAACCAGAGTAAGGTGGTGAGAAGGGGGAAGGAGGGCAAGCTGATAGGTGACAGGTGAGACCAGGTGAGGGGGAAGGTGGGTGGGTGGGGAGGGGGAAGGGGACAAACTGACAGGTGACAGGTGAGACCAGGTGAGGGGGAAAGTGGGTGGGTGGGGAAGGTGGAAGGAGGGCAAGCTGATAGGTGACAGGTGAGGGGGAAGGTGTACAAGCTAATAGGTGACAGGTGAGACCAGATGAGGGAGAAGATGGATCAGTGGGTGAGGAGAAAGGAGTACAAGCTGAGAGGTGACAGGTGAGACCAGGTGAGGGGGAAGGTGGGTGGGTGGGAGAATGGGAGGACGACAAGCTGGCAGGTGGCAGGTGAGGGGTGAAGGTGGGTAGACCGGGAGGAGGGAGGATGAAGTCAGAATCTGGGAGGTGATAGGTTGAAGTAGTGAGAGGGCTGGAAAGGAAGGAGTCTAACAGGAGAGGCGGATGGACCAAGGGAGAAAGGGAAGGAGGATGGGACTCGGGGAGAAATGATCGGCAGGTGAGGAGAAAAGAAGAGGTAAAAAGGAACCAGAATGGGGAATAGAAAAACGAGTGGGAGGGTGGGGAAGAAACTACTGGAAGTTAGAAAAAATTGATGCCGTCAGGTTAGAGGCACAGAGTTCAAAGTAAAATTCTGTATCCGAGTACACACACGACAGCACTTACAACCCCGAGGCGACGCCATTTGGGAGATCCAAGAGCAGGATGGACACGCGAATGGCAAAGACCCAGGGAGCACTGAGGAAGGGAGAGACCTTAGCGTACGCGTTCATCAGTCCCGATGAAGGGTCTCGGCGCTGCTCTCCATAGGGGGTGAGTCAGCGAGTGAGACGGGGTTGGTTGGTTGGTTGGTAGGTAGGTAGGTAAGTTATTGCTTTCCAGTGACAGTGCAGGTAAACGAGACAGCAAAGGCAGCACCAGGGATACAAATCTTCACACGGCAAGGCGCAGAATAAAAGGGTAGATGCTGACACAATTGGGGTCCTGCTTGTGCATTTCGGATCTCCACCCTCCTTTCCTTGGGCAGGGGGAGCATTTGGGGCGGAGAGGAGAGACCTGATAGAGGAATGCAAAGAACAGGAGAGATACCGGCACGCTTTACTCCAAAGCAAATGCATCTCAGAATGGAAGAAATGAGATTAGCTTTGTGTATTTAATATTTCAATAATATCTGGGCAATCTTGCATCTATGTTGTTTGATACACACACACATCAATGCAAATATAAAGAAGGCACGACAGCGGCTATGTTTCAACAGGAGTAAGAGGAAATTTGGGAAGTCAGCAAAACACTCAGAAACTTCTACAGGTGACTTCCATCGTCAAGGACCCCCACCACCCAGGACATGCCCTCTTCTCATTACTACCATCAGCGAGGAGATACAGGAGCCTGAAGACACACACTCAGTGATTCAGGAACAGCTTCTTCCCCTCTGCCATCAGGGAGGAGGTACAGGAGCCTGAAGACCCACACTCAACGATTCAGGAACAGCTTCTTCCCCTCTGCCATCAGGGAGGAGGTACAGGAGCCTGAAGACACACACTCAACGATTCAGGAACAGCTTCTTCCCCTCTGCCATCAGGGAGGAGGTACAGGAGCCTGAAGACACACACTCAGTGATTCAGGAACAGCTTCTTCCCCTCTGCCATCAGGGAGGAGGTACAGGAGCCTGAAGACACACACTCAGAGATTCAGGAACAGCTTCTTCCCCTCTGCCATCAGGGAGGAGGTACGGGAGCCTGAAGACACACACTCAATGACTCAGGAACAGCTTCTTCCCCTCTGCCATCAGGGAGGAGGTACAGGAGCCTGAAGACACACACTCAACGATTCAGGAACAGCTTCTTCCCCTCTGCCGTCAGGGAGGAGGTACAGGAGCCTGAAGACACACACTCAACGATTCAGGAACAGCTTCTTCCCCTCTGCCGTCAGGGAGGAGGTACAGGAGCCTGAAGACACACACTCAATGATTCAGGAACAGCTCCTTCCTCTCTGCCATCCGATTTCTGAGCGGACATGAGCACAATCTCACTACTTTTTTTTGTACAACTAATTTAACTGTATATATATATATATATATAATATATATATTATATGTATATATAATAAAACACACACTCACACACACATACTATAATTCAGCTTTTTGTTATTATGTGTTACACTGTCCTGCTGCCACAAAACAACAAGTTTCACAACATCTGCTAGTGATATTAAACCTGAACTTAGAGACACAAGATATTGAGCAGATGCTGGAAATCCAGAGCAACACGCAGCACACACAACACGCTAAAAGAACTCAGGGTTAGGCACCGTCTATAACGTCGACCATTCATTCCTCTGCCTGACCTGCTGGTCGCTCCATCAGTTGGAGGGCTGCTGGGGTAATTTTTAATGTATTGTAATCGACTGCTGCTGCCGCCAAACCACAGATTCCTACCACACGTATGAATGAAAGGGTTTCCATATGAGGAACGTCTGGCATCTCTGGGTTGTATTCCCTGGAGTTCAGAAAAATGAGTGGAGATCTCAGAGAAACATTCTGAATGTTAAAAGGCCCGAACAGATTAGATATGGCAAAGTTTTTTCCCATGGTAGGGGAGTCTAGGACAAAAGGGCACAACTTCAGGATTGAAAGATGTCCTTTTAGAACTGAGATTCGGAGAAATTACTTTAGTCAAAAAGGTGGTAAATCTGTGGAATTTGCTTCCACAAACGGCAGTGGGGGCCAAGTCATTGGTTGCCTTTAAGGCAGAGATAGATAGGTTCTTGATTAGCCAGGGCATCAAAGAGTATGGGGAGAAGGCAGGAGAGTGGGGATGACTGGAAGAATTGGATCAGCCCATGATTGAATGGCAGAGCAGACTCGATGGGCCAGATGGCCTACTTCTGCTCCTGTATCTTACGGTCCTATCATCGTACAACACCACAAACATCATAGTACAATAGTCCCTGTTTTATTATTTCGTACATTATTACTGCACAGTATTGCAAATTATTGCACATTGGTAAATTATTATTAACCGGCTGGTGGCATAGTGGCATCAACGCCCGACTTCGGAGCGAAGGCTCCCAAGTTCGAATCCAGCCGGCTCCCTTGCACTCTTTTCATCCGTGCTGGGTTGAGCATCGAGCTAGCAACGCGGCTTCGTAAAAAATAAGAAAGCCTGCTTAAAAAAAAATGCTGTCATGACGGCATCCAATGACTCCACTCAGAGTTAAAGGGTTTTCTTCTTCTCCTTGAATTATTGTGTATATTATTATCCTGTACTTTATTAATAGTTAAGTCTGCACACTGCTAAATGTATATTTAAATCTTGCTGCTGTAACGAAAGAGCTTCCCACTCATGATCAACAAAGTTTTCATTGTTATTAAATCATGATGTGTGCCAGTGATATGAAACCTGATTATAGAGTCCAGCAACAAAAAGGCAGAAGAACGTAAAGAAGAAGTAACTTCATACACAATCTATCATTCCCACTGCAGCCGGCAAAGAGCTTGTACGTTCTCCCCGTGACCGCGGGATTTTCCCCCCACATTTTAGAGACGTACTGGTTGGTAGGTTAGTCGGTGGCACAAGAAATGAGAATCTGTCATCGAGGACCCCCACCGCCCAGGCCATGCACTCTTCTCACTGCTGCCAACTGGGAGGAGGTACCATAACCTTTGCCCCACACCACCAGGTTCAGGAACAGTTATCACCCCTCAACCATCAGGAAGGAGGTACAGGAGGCCCAGGTCCCACACCACCAGGTTCAGGAACAGTTATTACCCCTCCGACATTAGGAAGGAGGTGCAGAAGCCTCAGGACCCACACCACCAGGTTCAGGAACAGTTATCACCCCTCAACCATCAGGAAGGAGGTACAGGAGCCCCAGGACCCACACCACCAGGTTCAGGAACATTTATTACCCCTCAACCATCAGGAAGGAGGTACAGGAGCCCCAGGACCCACACCACTAGGTTCAGGAACAGTTATTACCCCTCAACCATCAGGAAGGAGGTACAGGAGACTCAGGTCCGACACCACCAGGTTCAGGTACAGCTATTACCCCCTCAATGAGTTATTACCCCCTCAATGAGTTA
Source organism: Mobula birostris (assembly GCF_030028105.1). Lineage (NCBI taxonomy): Eukaryota > Metazoa > Chordata > Chondrichthyes > Myliobatiformes > Myliobatidae > Mobula > Mobula birostris. The sequence goes on from NC_092402.1 coordinate 9,528,840, forward strand.
TTACCCCTCAACCATCAGGTAGGAGGTTCAGGAGCCTCAGGACCCACACCACCAGGTTCAGGAACAGTTATTACCCCCTCAACGAGTTATTACCCCCTCAATGAGTTATTACCCCTCAACCATCAGGAAGGAGGTACAGGAGCCTCAGGTCCCACACCACCAGGTTCAGGATCAGTTATTACCCCTCAGCCATCAGGAAGGAGGTACAGCAGCCTCAGGACCCACACCACCAGGTTCAGGAACATTTATTACCCCTCAACCATCAGGAAGGAGGTACAGGAGCCTCAGGACCCACACCACCAGGTTCAGGAACAGTTATTGCCCCTCAACCATTAGTCTGCTGACCCTGCATGGATAACTTCACTCCCCTCAACTCTGAACTGATTCCACAACCTACAGACTCACTCTCAGTGACTCTTCACAACTCATGTTCTCAGTTTTGTTTTTAAATTGGCATAATCTGCCTTCCTTTGCACATTGATCATTTGTCAGTCTTTGCCCATGCATGTATAGCTTCTCATATCCTTATTTTCCTCTAAATATCTTGAAGAAAATGAATTTGGAGAAAGTGTGCAATGACATACACATACTTTTGATAATAAATTTTATTTTGACTTCCTTCATGCCAGTGAAAGGCTATCACCTTTTCAACAGTTTTTCTGACTTTCAACTGTTTTGGGCCCCATATCTCGGAAAGGATGCCTTGTCGTCGGAGAGAGAAGGTTCATGAGGATGGTTCCGGGACAGAAGGGGTTAACATTTGTTTGGCAGCTTTGAGCCTGTACTCACTGGAATTTCGGAGAACATGGGGCGGGGGTAGTTGGATCTCATTGAAACTTACTGAATGTTGAAAGGACTGTGGGCTGTGGGGAGGATGTTCCCTGTGTCCGGAGCACCCAGAAATGGGGGGTACAGTCTCAAAATTGAGGGGCGACCCTGTGGAACAGGGGCAAGGAGGATTTTATTTTTTAGCCGGAGAGTGGTGAACCTGTGGAATGCTCTGCTGCGGACTGCGGTGGAGGACAAGTCTGCGGGCTTATTCAAAGTGAAAATTGATCGTTTCCTGGATCGTGCAGGGGCATCAAAAGATCTGGCGAGAAGGCAGGTGCGTGGGGTTGAGTGGGATCCGGGATCGGCCATGATGAAATTGTGCAGCAGACTCGATGGGCTGAATGGCCTAATTGTGCTCCTATGTCATATATATACATATCCTTATAATGAAGAGAGGAGAAGATGGGGGCGCGACGCAGCGCACAGCCGCCACTCCAATGAATGTTATCTGTTATCTGTCAAGTAGGGTGCCGTGCACAATCCTGATTTGATGGAGACGGACGTGAGAGTACGGAGGAACATCTGGAGAAACTTCTAAAATTCCTGCTTCGCTGCTGCTGCTACTGTGTGATCCAGAATCTCCGGAGGAGAAGGCCTCCGAATCCACGGCTTCGCTCGTTGCTCGGCGGCCGGGGCCGGAATCGAAGTGCTTGGCAGAGGATGGTGCTCAGGAGGCTGTATCGGAGGGACTGGTCAGAGGCTTGAAGTTTTCGGACAGACTCAGAGTCGGCTGTGGTCGGGTGCTTTCAATGCATCGGTAGTTGTCGGCACCTGGAGGTTTATGGCAGGGAGAGTTTCTCCCTTTTGCCGCCTGCTATCGGGGCTATCAGGAGTCAATCAGAACTTTGAGACTTTTTTTTTTACCATGCCCATGATCTGCTCTTTATCAAATTATGGTATTGCTTTGCACTGTAGTAACTATATGTTATAATTATGAGGTCTTGTCAGTCATGGTCTTTGGTTTGTCCTTTTTTTCTGTGATATCACTCTGGAGGAACATTGTATCATTTCTTAATGCATGCACGCATTTCTAAATGACAATAAATGAGGACTGAGTGTCCTCATAATCTAATCTAATCTAAATAAAATATAATTGATTTTGGATGGCTTTTCAATCGAAGAGTTCAAGGAAAACTTTTTAAATTGAAGTACACACTGTATAGGTCACCATGTACTACCCGGAGATTAATTTTTTGCAGGCATTCCTTGCAGGGGGAAAAGAAAGACAACAAAATTTAGGGGAAAAAAAAACTATACCAACACGAACAAAGACTGACCAAGACGAAGTGTGTAATCAGATAATACCGAGGCTGACTTACAAAGATTACTTGAAAGCCTGTCTGCAGAATCAGGTCATGGTAGCAGTGACTGAAGCCATGCACACCTGTTTGGGAGTCTGATGGGCGTTGGGCAGAGGTCAGACCACTGTTTGAGTACTGAGGCAGTTTTGGTCCCCGTATACAGGAAGAGGCACAAGACCATAAGCAATAGGAGCAGAATTAGGCCAGGCAGCCCATCGAGTCGGCTCTGACACTTCCTCATAGCTGATCCATTCTCCCCATTCTCCTGCCTCCTCCCCGTAACCTTGCACACCCTGTCTAATCATGACCTACAAAACCCTACCTGAAATATACCCATCACCTGGCCTCTGAAGACACCTGTGGCAATGTATTGGCCAGATTCACCACCCTCTGGCTAAAGAAATTCCTCCTCACCTCCATTTTAAATGAGTGCCCCTATATTCTGAGGCTGTGTCCTCTGGTCCTAGACTTCCCCACTGTAGGAAACATCCTCTCCACATCCACTCTATCCAGGCCTGTTAATAGACAATGGACAATAGACAATAAGTGTAGGAGTAGGCCATTCAGCCCTTCGAGCCAGCACCACCATTCACTGTGATCATGGCTGATCATCCACAATCAGTACCCCGTTCCTGCCTTCTCCTCATATCCCTTCACTCCGCTATCTTTAAGAGTTCTACCTAACTCTTTCTTGAAAGAATTCAGAGAATTGGCCTCCACTGCCTTCTGAGGCAGAGCATTCCACAGAACCACAACCCTCTGTGTGAAAAAGTTTTTCTTCAACTCCGTTCTAAATTGCCTACCCTTTATTCTTAAACTGTGGCCTCTGGTTCCGTACTCCCCCAACATCGGGAACATGTTTCCTGCCTCTAGCGTGTCCAATCCCTTAATAATCTTACATGTTTCAATCAGATCCCCTCTCATCCTTCTAAATTCCAGTGTATACAACCCCAGTCGCTCCAATCTTTCGACATATGACAGTCCCGCCATCCTGGGAATTAACCTTGTGAACCTACGCTGCACTCCCTCAATAGCAAGAATGTCCTTCCTCAAATTCGGAGACCAAAACTGTACACAATACTCCAGGTGTGGTCTCACCAGGGCCCTGTGCGACTGCAGAAGGACCTCTTTGTTCCTATACTCAATTCCCCAGAGCCTTCAAACAACCCTCAGATGGGAACCCTTTTGTTTTTGGATTCACCCTTATGAACCTCCTTTCAGCCCTCACCAATGTCGGCACACCCCTCCTCAGATAAGGAGCCCAGTACTGCTCGCAGTGCTCCAAGTGAGGCCTCGCCAGCACCCAATTAAAGCCTCAGCGTTCACATTCTTTTATAGCCTAATCCTCTGGAAAGGATAGCTGGCACTGGAGAGGCGCTGACAAGAATGAAAGCTTTAACATGTGAGGAGTATTTGAGGGGGGTATCCCATTGGAGCCAACCAAATATTGAGAGGCCCAGATCGAGTGGATGTGCAGAGGAGAAGTATGAAAGAGACAGATAAAATAGAGGCAAGAAAATTGGTTCCACTGATAGGCGAGACTAGAAGTCAGGATCGTAGACTCAAGATTTGAGAGAATAGACTTACGACGGAGATGATGAGAAACTGTTTTTCCCAGAGAATGGTGAATCTGTGGAATTCTCTGCCCAATAAAACCCTGGAGGCTACCTCAGTAAATATATTTAAGATTAGATTATGAAGACACGCAGTCCTCTTTTATTGTCATTTAGTAATGCATGCATTAAGAAATGATGCAATATTTCCTCCGGTGTGATATCACAAAACACAGGACAGACCAAGACTGAAAAAAAACTAACAAAACCACATAATTATAACATATAGTTACAACAGTGCAACAATACCATAACTTGATGAAGAAGTCCATGAGCACAGTAAAGTTCCAAGTCTCTCAAATGTCCCACATCTCATGCAGACGGGAGAAGGAAGAAAAACTCTCCCTGCCATGCCTGACCACAGTCCGACTCTGAGTCATCCATAGAAACCATAGAAACTACAGCACAGAAACAGGCCCTTTGGCCTTCCTTGGCTGTGCCGAACCATTTTCTGCCTAGTCCCACTGACCTGCACACGGACCATATCCCTCCATACACCTCCCATCCATGTATCTGTACAATTTATTCTTAAATGTTAAAAAAGAACCCACATTTACCACCTTGTCTGGCAGCTCATTCCATACTCCCACCACTCTCTGTGTGAAGAAGTCCCCCCTAATGTTCCCTTTAAACTTTTCCCCCCTCACCCTTAACCCATGTCCTCTGGTTTTTTTCTCCCCTTGCCTCAGTGGAAAAAGCCTGCTTGCATTCACTCTATCCATACCCATCATAATTTTATATACCTCTATCAAATCTCCCCTCATTCTTCTACGCTCCAGGGAATAAAGTCCTAACCTATTCAACCTTTCTCTGTAACTGAGTTTCTCAAGTCCCGGCAACATCCTTGTAAACCTTCTCTGCACTCTTTCAACCTTATTTATATCCTTCCTGTAATTTGGTGACCAAAACTGAACACAATACTCCAGATTCGGCCTCACCAATGCCTTATACAACCTCATCATAACATTCCAGCTCTTATACTCAATACTACGATTAATAAAGGCCAATGTACCAAAAGCTCTCTTTACGACCCTATCTACCTGTGACAACACTTTTAGGGAGTTTTGTATCTGTATTCCCAGATCCCTCTGTTCCACTGCACTCCTCAGTGCCTTACCATTAACCCTGTATGTTCTACGTCGGTTTGTCCTTCCAACGTGCAATACCTCACACTTGTCAGTATTAAACTCCATCTGCCATTTTTCAGCCCATTTTTCCAGATGGTCCAAGTCCCTCTGCAGGCTCTGAAAACCTTCCTCACTGTCTACTACACCTCCAATCTTTGTATCATCAGCAAACTTGCTGATCCAATTTACCACATTATCATCCAGACCATTGATATAGATGACAAATAACAATGGACCCAGTACTGATCCCTGTGGCACACCACTAGTCACAGGCCTCCACTCTGAGAAGCAATTCTCTACCACCACTCTCTGGCTTCTTCCATCGAGCCAATGTCTAATCCAATTTACCACCTCTCCATGTATACCTAGCAACTGAATTTTCCTAACTAACCTCCCATGCGGGACCTTGTCAAAGGCCTTACTGAAGTCCATGTAGAGAATATCCACTGCTTTCCCTTCATCCACTTTCCTGGTAACTTCCTCGAAAAACTCCAACAGATTGGTCAAACATGACCTACCACGCACAAAGCCATGTTGACTCTCCCTAATAAGCCCCTGTCTATCCAAATGCTTGTAGATTCTGTCTCTTAGTTCTCCCTCCAATAACTTAACTACTACTGACGTTAAACTCACCGGCCTATAATTTCCCGGTTTACTTTTCGATACTTTTTTATACAACGGAACAACATGAGCCACTCTCTAATCCTCCGGCACTTCACCCGTAGACAGCGACATTTTAAATATTTCTGCCAGGGCCCCCGCAATTTCAACACTAGTCTCCTTCAAGGTCCGAGGGAACACCCTGTCAGGTCCCGGGGATTTATCCACTTTAATTTTCCTCAAGACAGCAAGGACCTCCTCCTTTTCAATCTGTACAGTTTCCATGGTCTCACTACTTGATTCCCTCAATTCCATAGATTTCATGCCAGCTTCCTTAGTAAATACAGATGCAAAAAACCTATTTAAGATCTCCCCCATTTCCTTTGGTTCCGCACAAAGCCGACCACTCTGATCTTCAAGAGGACCAATTTTATCCCTTACAATCCTTTTGCTCTTAATATACTTGTAAAAGCTCTTTGGATTATCCTTCACTTTGACTGCCAAGGCAACCTCATGTCTTCTTTTTGCCCTCCTGATTTCTTTCTTAAGTATTTTCTTGCTCTTCTTATACTCCTCAAGCACCTTATTTACTCCCTGCTTCCTATACATTTCATACAACTCCCTCTTCTTCTTTATCAGAGTTGCAATATCGCTTGAGAACCAAGGTTCCTTATTCCTATTCAATTTGCCTTTAATGCTGACAGGAACATACAAACTCTGCACTCTCAAAATTTCCCCTTTGAAGGCTTCCCACCTACCAATCACATCTTTGTCAGAGAACAACCTGTCCCAATCCACGCTTTTTAGATCCTTTCTCATTTCTTCAAATTTGGCCTTCTTCCAGTTAAGAACCTCAACCCTAGGACCAGATCTATCCTTGTCCATGATCAAGTTGAAACTAATGGTGTTATGATCACTGGAACCAAAGTGCTCCCCTACACAGAGTTCTGTCACTTGTCCGAACTCGTTTCCTAACAGGAAATCCAATATTGCATCACCTCTAATTGGTCCCTCTATATATTGATTTAGAAAACTTTCCTGAACACACTTTACAAACTCTAAACCATCTAGACCCCTAACAGTATGGGAGTCCCAATCAATATATGGAAAATTAAAATCCCCTACCACCACAACTTTATGTTTCCTGCAGTTGCCTGTTATCTCTCTGCAGATTTGCTCTTCCAATTCTCGTTGACTATTGGGTGGTCTGTAATACAATCCCACTAATGTGGCCATACCTTTCCTGTTTCTGATCTCCACCCATAAGGACTCAGTAGACAAGCCCTCTAATCTGTCCTGCCTGAGCACTGCTGTAATATTTTCCCTAACAAGCAATGCTACTCCCCCACCTTTCATTCCTCTGCCTCCATCACATCTGAAACATCGGAACCCTGGAATATTAAGCTGCCAGTCCTGCCCCTCCTGTAGCCAAGTTTCTCTAATTGCTACAACGTCATAATTCCACGTGTCAATCCACGCCCTCAACTCATCCGCCTTCCCCGCAATACTCCTAGCATTGAAATATATACACCTCAGAAGATCTTTACCACCACTCACAACCTTTCTATCAGCGGATTTGCTTAAACTTTCAATATCATTTATTTTCACCCCAGCCACACTGTCAGCTCTGGCACTGTGGTTCCCATCCCCTTGATTTTAAGGCCTTCCCTCGGAAAGATTCCCGACCGCGCATTAACAAGAGCTGCGAACGAGCGTTTCAGAAATTTCTCCAGATGTTCCTCTGTGCCTTCACGTCTGTCTCCATCAAATCAGAATTGTCCACGGCCCCTACTTAACGGATACGATATCATTTTCACCGGAGGGCAGCGCACGCGCAACGTGCTGCTCTCTCTCCTCCCGCCTAGGTTGGATAAATTTTTGCACAGTAGGAGAATTGAGGGTTCTGAGGAAAAGGCCGGTTGGTGGAGATGAGTCCATGGTCAGATCAGCCATGATCTTATTGAATGGCGGAGCAGGTTCGACGGGCAGGTGGCCGACTCCTGCTCCCGTTTCTTTTGTTCTTCTGCTTTGAATAGTGGGACATGTCTAGGACCAGAGGGCACAGCCTCAGAATACAAGGACATCCCTTTAGAACAGAGATGAGGATGAATTTCTTTCACCAGAGGGCGGTGAAACCGTGTAATTCATTGCCGCAGATGGCTGTGGAGGTCAGGTCATGGAGGACATTTAAAGCAGAGGTTGATAGGTTCGTGGTTAGTCAGGGCGTCCAAGGTTACAGGTAGAAGGCAGGGGAATAGGGCTGAGGGGGGAAATAAATCAGCCATGATGGAACGGCAGAGCAGGCTCGAAGGGCTGAGGGAAAGCTCTCAACAGCATTGAGTTCAACGCTGACTGGCAACTCCTGTAAACTTCTGGTACTGAGTTGTATCGGTCTCTGCGGTTCCTTTGGTTTCATCAGACGCGTGGAGAGGGGGAGCCTGCTACACGGGCAACAGCTCGCTCTCCGTATCGTACTGCCCTGGCCTGCGTATCTATAGTGCTAGGACACAACGCACACGGTCGACCCTGACCGACTGAGGCCTCAGACACCCGATGGATCTCTTAAGGAAGGGAGGGTTCAGCTTAGTCTGTCGCGCAGTGAGTTTACTGTTTAGAAACGGGATCCGATGTTACGTTCTCTTCTTTAGAGGGGCACGGGGGCATAAAAAAAATTAAATCTATCAGAGGCGATGACCTGACAGAAGCAAGGCTTCATTCTCACGTGTTCTCAGTGTGTTTCTCGAGGTGTGAGACAGGATTCAGAATGAGATGACATATTGGTTAGCCTGAACAAAGTTCAGGTTTATCGTCGTCTGACTGCACATATAAACAACCCAAGAAACAACATTCCTCTGGACCATGGTGCACCTATAATACGTACAGTATATCACACACCACAGGGAACAAAATATTACCTTAATAAAATATAATTCAAAATTATATTTCCAGGGAGATCACCAGCTCGTAACCCAGCACGGATGGAAAGCGTGCAGGGGAGCCGGCTGGATTCGAACTCCGGACCTTTCGCCCCGAAGTCTGGCACTGATGCCACTACAGGTCACTCGATAAATAAGTCAATAAAATACAATTCTAAAGCTCGCTGGCCCGGTGACCAAACCTTGGTGGTGGCCGGGTACTCGTGAGTCTCACAGCCTGAGGGAAGAAGCTGTTACCCAGTCTGACAATCCTAGTCCTGATGTTTCAGTCACTCCTTCCTGATGGTGGTGGATCAGAGAGATTGTGGGGTGGGATGGGTGGGGGGAGATGCTCAAAAATACTTAGAGCCTTTCTTCTGCCAGGCACCTGGTAAGTGTCACAGAGGGAGGGAAAGGAGACCCTGGAGATCCTCATGGCAATTTTTACTAACCCCCTCCCATAGGGTCATGCAGACTGATGACATTCACACAAGAAAGGTAAGAGGTCAGAGTCAGATAGTAGTGAGTGGGGGGAAGAGGGTAACTTACGGTGGGATATCACAAAAACACAGGACAGACCAAGACTGAAAAAACTAACAAAACCACATAATTATAACATATAGTTACAACAGTGCAACAATACCATAACTTGATGAAGAACAGGCCATGGCACAGTAAAAAGTTCAAAGTCTCTGAAAGTCCCACATCTCACGCAGACGGGAGAAGGAAGAAAAACTCTCCTTGCCATGCCCGACCACAGTCCGACTCTGAGTCATCCGAAAACTCCGAGCTCCGATCAGCCCTCCGACATCGAGTACTGAGCGCCATTTCTGTCCGAACGATTCGACCTTCTCCTCGGTCGCCAAAAGCAGGCAAGGCCGGGGAGTTTGATGCCTACCCTCTGAAAGATTCCTGACCGCGCAGTAACGACAGCAGTGAATGGCCCTTTCGGAAATTTCTCCAGATGTTCCTCTGTGCTTTCATGTCCATTCTCCATCAAATCAGAATTGTCCACGGCCCCTATTTAACAGATACGATATCATTTTTCACCGGAGGGCTGCGCCCATGCAGGCGCGCCACCATCTTCTCCTCCGGCCTTTATAGAAGTTTGTCAAGGTTTCAGATGTCATACTGAATCTTTGCCAACTCCTAAGGAAGAGGAGCTGCTTTCTTCATAATGGCTGGGCCCAGGACAGGTCTTCCAAAATAACAAGACAGAGGAATTTAAGTTTGCTGACCTGCTCCATCTCTGATCCTCCAGTGAGGATTTGCTGATGGACCTCTGGTTTCCTTCTCCTGAAGTCTACAATCAGTTCCTTGGTCTTGTTGACAGGTTGTTGTTGTGGGACCACCCAGCCAGATTTTCTATCTCCTTCCAACATGCTGATTTATTACCACCTTTGATTTGGCCTCTCTGGTTCAAGAGCCTGATGGTTGAGGGGTAATAACTGCCCCTGAAGCTGGTGGTGTGGGTCCTGAGGCTCCCCTACCTCCTTCCTGATGGTTGAGGGGTAATAACTGTTCCTGAACCTGGTGGTGTGGGTCCTGAGGCTCCTGTACCCCCATCCTGATGGTTGAGGGGTAATAACTGTTCCTGAACCTGGTGGTGTGGGTCCTGAGGCTCCTGTACCTCCTTCCTGATGGTTGAGGGGTAATAACTGTTCCTGAACCTGGTGGTGTGGGTCCTGAGGCTCCTGTACCTCCTTCCTGATGGTTGAGGGGTAATAACTGTTCCTGAACCTGGAGGTGTGGGTCCTGAGGCTCCTGTACCTCCTTCCTGATGGTTGAGGGGTAATAACTGTTCCTGAACCTGGAGGTGTGGGTCCTGAGGCTCCTGTACCTCTGTCCTGATGGTTGAGGGGGTAATAACTGTTCCTGAACCTGGAGGTGTGGGTCCTGAGGCTCCTGTACCTCTGTCCTGATGGTTGAGGGGGTAATAACTGTTCCTGAACCTGGTGGTGTGGGTCCTGAGGCTCCTGTACCTCCTTCCTGATGGTTGAGGAGTAATAACTGTTCCTGAACCTGGAGGTGTGGGTCCTGAGGCTCCTGTACCTCCTTCCTGATGGTTGAGGGGTAATAACTGTTCCTGAACCTGGAGGTGTGGGTCCTGAGGCTCCTGTACCTCTGTCCTGATGGTTGAGGGGGTAATAACTGTTCCTGAACCTGGTGGTGTGGGTCCTGAGGCTCCTGTACCTCTGTCCTGATGGTTGAGGGGTAATAACTGTTCCTGAACCTGGTGGTGTGGGTCCTGAGGCTCCTGTACCTCTGTCCTGATGGTTGAGGGGTAATAACTGCTCCTGAACCTGGTGGTGTGGGTCCTGAGACTCCTGTACCTCCTTCCTGATGGTTGAGGGGTAATAACTGTTCCTGAACCTGGTGGTGTGGGTCCTGAGGCTCCTGTACCTCCTTCCTGATGGTTGAGGGGTAATAACTGTTCCTGAACCTGGTGGTGTGGGTCCTGAGGCTCCTGTACCTCTGTCCTGATGGTTGAGGGGGTAATAACTGTTCCTGAACCTGGTGGTGTGGATCCTGAGGCTCCTGTACCTCTGTCCTGATGGTTGAGGGGGTAATAACTGTCCCTGAACCTGGTGGTGTGGGTCCTGAGGCTCCTGTACCTCTGTCCTGATGGTTGAGGGGTAATAACTGCTCCTGAGCCTGGTGGTGTGGCAGCCCTGCTTGTCCGTTGTGTGGAGAACAGCGTACTGCTCGGGCTCATGCAGACACTTAGGTCCTGCTACATTTGCCAAGTACTTAACGTTCACTTCACTGAGCACAGATGAGCCACTTGGGAACATTTTCACCCAACGTATACACATAACTTTCAAAAAACAGGCTTCCACACTCTGTGATGTGTACTTTCTGGTCCAAGTTGTGGAACGAATGACTGAATCGCTCCCCGGTACAGCGATCTGCAGATCTGTTGTATTATTAGCTGAGACATTCAGGACTAAGCATTATCCGAGAACAAAACATTTCTTTTGGTGACTGAAGGAGTTTACCAGGTTTGAACGGCGGTGGGAAGTGTTAGAAGCGCTGAACGACAGCACTGTGTTTCAAAGAACATAGAACAGTACAGCGCAGTACAGGCCCTTTGGCTCACAATGTTGTGCTGACCCTCAAACCCTGCCTCCCATATAACCCCCCAAACCTTAAATTCCTCTATATACCTGTCTGGTAGTCTCTTAAACTTCACTAGTGTATCTGCCTCCACCACTGACTCAGGCAGTGCATTCCACGCACCAACCACTCTCTGAGTAAAAAACCTTCCGCTAATATCCCCCTTGAACTTCCCACCCCTTACCTTAAAGCCATGTCCTCTTGTATTGAGCAGTGGTGCCCTGGGGAAGAGGCACTTGCTATCCACTCTACCTATTCCTCTTATTATCTTGTACACCTCTATCATGTCTCCTCTCATCCTCCTTCTCTCCAAAGAGTAAAGCCCTAGCTCCCTTAATCTCTGATCATAATGCATACTCTCTAAACCAGGCAGCATCCTGGTAAATCTCCTCTGTACCCTTTCCAATGCTTCCACATCCTTCCTATAGTGAGATGACCAGAACTGGACACAGTGCTCCAAGTGTGGCCTAACCAGAGTTTTATAGAGCTGCATCATTACCCCGTGACTCTTAAACTCCATCCCTCGACTTATGAAAGCTAACACCCCATAAGCTTTCTTAACTACCTTATCTACCTACTTTCAGGGATCTGTGGACATGTACCCCCGGATCCCTCTGCTTTTCCACACTACCAAGTGTCCTGCCATTTACTTTGTGCTGCTGGGTCACCGCCCTGTCGATACCCCAGGTAGGTGTGACAAGATGTTGCAAATGGGGAGGGGGGCCTGGGATAACACATTTTCCAAAAGTCTTAACTTCTGCAAAGTTTGAATTTTGGTGGTCCTCTTGCTCACCCCTACGATAGCCTGCCACGTGGCTGTGGGAGCAGAGGCTGAGAGAAGGTAAACATTGGGAGACAGAGAGGTGCATCGCAGACACAGGGTGGCACGGTAGTGTAGTGGTTAGCACAGTGCTTTACAGTGCAGACGACCCGGGTTCACTTCCCACCACTGCCTGTAACGAGTTGAATTGATACATGAGGAGTAAAAATCTTCATGTCTCCATCTAAATGTGCAATTTACAATAATTTATAATAAATATTATGTACAACAGGCCAGTCAATATAACACAGATATACAGTTGCGTCAGCTTGAATTAGTCAGTCTGATGGCCTGGTGGAAGAAGCTGTCCCGGAGCCTGTTGGTCCTGGCTTTGATGCTGCGGTACCGTTTCCCGGATGGTAGCAGCTGGAACAGTTTGTGGTTGGGGTGACTCGGGACCCCAGTGATCCTTCGAGCCCTTTTAACACACCTGTCTCTGTAAATGTCCTGAATAGTGGGAAGTTCACATCTACAGATGCACTGGGCTGTCTGCACCACTCTCCGCAGAGTCCTGTGATTGAGGGGAGGTACAGTTCCCGTACCAGGCAGTGATGCAACCAGTCAGGGTACTCTCGATGGCGTTTTCACCCCGTGACTGCGTGGGTTTCCTCCGGGTGCTCCGGTTTCCTCCCACAGTTCACAAACCGACTGGCCGGTCGGTTAATGGGTCATTGTAAATTGTCCCGGGGTTAATTAGGATAGGGTTAAAGCCGGGCATCACAGCTCGGGGGCCGGAAGGAAATCCAGAGTAACAAGCACAAAATGCCAGAGGAATTTGGGAGCCCTTGTGCAGGACTAGAATTTGAAAGCTGAGGCTTTATAAGGCATTTGTCGGACCACACTTGCAATGTTGTGAGCAGTTCTGGGCCCCTTATCTAAGAAAGGAGTGCTGGCATTTGAGAAGGTTACGAGAAAGATCCCAGGAATGAAAGGAACGCACGAGGGAGAATACGATGAATCTGAGCCTCTAGTAGCTGGAATTTAGATAAACTGGAGCGGGGGGCAGGGAGGGATCTCAGTGAAACCTATCGAATTTTGAAAGGCCTGGATAGTGTGGATGTGGAGAGGATGTTTCCAATATTGAGGGAGTCTAGGACCAGAGGGCACAGCCTCAGAGTAGAAACATAGAAAATAGGTGCAGGAGTAGGCCACTCAGCCCTTCGAGCCTGCACCGCCATTCAGTACGATCATGGTTGATCATCCAACTCAGAACCCTGTACCTGCCTTCCCTCCATACCCCCTGATCCCTTTAGCCACAAGGGCCATATCTAACTCCCTCTTAAATACAGCCAATGAACTGGCCTCAACTGTTTCCTGTGGCAGAGAATTCCACAGATTCACCACTCTCTGTGTGAAGAAGTTCTTCCTCATCTTGGTCCTAAAAGGCTTCCCCTTTATCCACAAACTGTGACCCCTCGTTCTGGACTTCCCCAACATCGGGAACAATCTTCCTGCATCTAGCCTGTCCAATCCTTTTAGAATTTTACATGTTTCAATAATATCCCCCCTCAAACTTCTAAATTCCAACGAGTATAAGCCTAGTCAATCCAGTCTTTTATCATATGAAAGTCCTGCCATCCCAGGAATCAATCTGGTGAACCTTCTTTGTACTCCCTCTATGGCAAGAATGTCTTTCCTCAGATTAGGGGACCAAAACTGCACACAATACTCCAGGTGTGGTCTCACCAAGGCCTTGTACAACTGCAGTAGTACCTCCCTGGTCCTGTACTCGACTCCTCTCGCTATAAATGCCAGCATACCATTCGCCTTTTTCACCGCCTGCTGTACCTGCATGCCCACTTTCAATGACTGGTGTACAATGACACCCAGGTCTCGTTGCACCTCCCCTTTTCCTAATCAGCCACCATTCAGATAATAATGTTTTCCTGTTTTTGCCACCAAAGTGGATAACCTCACATTTATCCACATTAAATTGCATCTGCCATGAATTTGCCCACTCACCTAACCCATCCAAGTCACCCTGCATCCTCTTAGCATCCTCCTCACAGCTAACACTGCCGCCCAGCTTCGTGTCATCCGCAAACTTGGAGATGCTGCATTTAATTCCCTCGTCTAAATCACAGAAGGCCGCCCCTTCGGAACAGACGGAATGGTGCAGCAGACAGGACGGGCCGACTAGCCCAATTCTGCTCCCCCGTCTTGTGGTCGAACTCAGCAGGTCAGGCAGCACCCGTGGCGAGGAATATACAGTCAACATTTCCAGTCGGGACGTCCACCAGGACCAGAAACGTCAACCGGTTTGTTCGTTTCCACAGACGCTGCCTGACTGGCTGAGTTCCTCCAGGTGTGTGCGTGCCTGTGTCTGTGTGTGCGTGTCTGTGCGTTAGTGGAGGTGGGCCAGCGAGGAAGTCACCTTGGCCGACTCCGCAGGTTGAGTTGTGGACACGGAGCTCCAGATGGACCTGCCTCCCTTGAATTCTGTCTGCACAGCCTGCCGCCTCCTCGTGAAAACAGTCAACATAATCTCAGAACCCCACCCAACCCAATCATTCTGATCATTCTGCCTTCACCCCCCTCCCCCCCCCCACCATTGGGGCAGAAGATACAAAAGCCTGAAGGCACTTGGCACTGGAAGAGGCAGAGTGAAATCATGACGACTCCTGTGCTCACATCTCTGGAAACAGCTCTGTTTCTGTCTTTGATATCTCTCCTTCCCCACTCCCCCACCTTTTCAAGGTTCTTTTGAAGACCCTGACCGGGAGTTACACTCTGATTTACGTCCTTTGCGGGAACAGGACCCGCTCTCGGGACCTCATGGCTGGCCGCTATTTGATATCTCACGGGCGCGGCCTGGAAGACGAGCACGCCTTCAGGGTGCCGGGATTTCCTGGAT
The DNA here is from genome assembly GCF_030028105.1 of Mobula birostris. NCBI lineage: Eukaryota > Metazoa > Chordata > Chondrichthyes > Myliobatiformes > Myliobatidae > Mobula > Mobula birostris. The sequence goes on from NC_092402.1 coordinate 9,544,018, forward strand.
CTGGGGACGGGCCAATTCTAGGCCAATGCCCCTGACTGAAGTGCCGCAGGAAAACACCGGAACGTCGGGAGCAGCGGGTTAGCCGCCGGGGATCGTGTGTCCGGAGAGTTGCGACTTTCTGGGGCCGACCCCCTGGGCGCAGAGCTCGGAAAAAGCAACGCAGCAGACGTTTAACTTCGTGGTTCAGCAAGCTGTTTGTTATGTCTCTCCTTTCACTGTGAAGCGGAGACACCACTTTTTCCCTTATCAGGGAGAGAGAGAGCCTGTGGTATGTTGAATACTGGGTTAACGGGTAATTTTTGGGGTACTGCAAGTCTGTGTCTTTACTGATGCTTTGCTGCATGCTTGAGTGCTTGGTGGGGGGGGGTGCTGATGCTTTTTGCTTGTGGGGAGGGTCGTTGCCTTGCTTCTGCATGGGAGGGGGGAGCTGGGGGGGGGGCACGCTTTAGGGTCCTGATGTTAAACTGCCATTCGTTCTTTGGGACACTCTGTTTTCGTGGACGTTTGCAAAGAAAAAGAATTTCAGGATGTATACTGTATACATTTCTCTGGCGTTAAACGCACCCGTCGAAACCAACCACAAAGTAGGCACTACGGCGTAGCCATTAGTGTAACCCTTTTCAGAGCCCCAAGTGCACCGAAGGCTTGCGGGTCAGGATCAGTAAATGGCGGGCATGCGTTAGTGGCGCAAGGAGTGCGACAACACCGACGTCGGACACCCTCGGACCGCGTTGCTCGAACGATGCATTTAACGGCAATGTTTTGGTGCGTGTGGGACAAATACAGTGGATCTCAACTACCCCGAAGCTTATCGAACACCCCTCTTGTACAATAGGATAGGCTCTTCGCCTCAGTCAACTGTGACGTGACCCCCGCACCTTACTGTCTGTCTGTCACTGTAACAGAATTCTATACTCTAAAGTTCAAAGCGAATTTACTATCAAAGTACATATATGTCACCGTATACAACCCGGAGATTCATTTCCTTGCGGGCATACTCAGTAAATCCACAGATTAATAACCACAACAGAATCAACGGAAGAGCGCGCCAACTCGGGCATTCAACCGGAGTGCAGAAGACAACTAACTGTGCAAATATAGAGGGAGACAGAGAGGGAGAGAGACACAGAGACAGACAGACACACACACACACACACACACACAGACAGAGGGAGAGAGAGAGGGACAGACAGGGTTATGCCCGCACTCATTCACTCATGCCCCAAAGCCTTGCTTCCTCGGCAGCTCGCTGATGCACGTCACCACGTTTGTGGTTAGGAGGGCGGAGGGGGTGAAGAAAACGTCCACGTGGAGAGAGGCGAGCCGAACCAAGATAAGCGCGCAGAGTGGGCGGTGGGACGAATTGCCGGAGAACAAAGCTCACGGAAAAAAAAAACAATGGACACACAAAGGCAACGATCTGCTTGACACTGATAGCATTCACTTCCTCTGGCTGATTGGCATCTTGTTGAGAAAAATTTCACTCACTAGAGTGTTTTCAAAACGAGTGGTTAGGTTATCACGTTAAGCCACACTTTTTTTTAAATAATGCTGTTTACATTTTAAATACACGATGGTATTTATTTATTGGGCTACAGCCACTAGCCTTCGTGCACCACCTAGCAACTCCCAGTTTAATCCTAGCCTACTCACGGGACAATTTACAATGACTAACATCTACATTCTATTCCATAATCTACATACAGGGGCGGCCTGGACCGGTTGATCACTATAAATTGTCCCTCCGATTAAGATTGGATTAAATCGGGGGGTGGGGGGAATGTTCAGAGGGGCCGGAAGGGCGAATTCCTGCTGGACGGTCAGCCGGAAGGTAGGTAGGTAGGTAGACAGGGAGGTTGGCAGGTACTTTGCCGGTCCCTCCTTCACAAAATAAAATGGCTACTGAGATGGGGCTCTTGCTCTGGTGAGGCATAGCCCGTCCACTTCAAGGCGCAACACGTTGTGCATTCGGAGACGTTCTTCTGCACACTGCTGTTATAATGTGTGCTTACTTGAGTTACTATCAGCTTGAACCAGTCTGGCCATTCCCCCCTGACCGCTCTCACTAATAAGGCGGTTTTGCCCACAGAACTGTCACTCACTGGAAATATTTTGTTTTCCCGCACCATTCCCTGTAAACTTTTTTTTCCATATATACACCATGGAACCCTGTTAGGGAATCCCACTCCAGAGACAGAAAACCCCCGGGAGATCAGCAAGCAGATTCTGAGATACTCAAACCACCCCATCTGGCAGCATTCTAGGGTCAAAGTCACCTCGACCACATTTCTCCCCTCCCCAGCCCCCGTTCTGATGTTTGGCCAGAGCAATGACTGAACCCCTTGGCCATGCCTGCGTGCTCTTATGCATTGAGTTGCTGCCATATGGTTGGCTGCCAGGATAATCAAGGACACGACCCACCCAGCCAACACACCTTTCGTCCCTCTTCCCTCCGGGAGAAGGCTCAGGAGCTTGAAGACTCATACGGCCAGATTTGGGAACAGCTTCATTCCAACTGTGGTAAGACTGCTGAACGGATCCTGACCCGGATCTGGGCCGTACCCTCCAAATATCCGGACCTGCCTCTCGGTTTTTTTTTTTTGCACTACCTCACCTTCCATTTTTCTATTTTCTATTTATGGTTTATAATTTAAATTTTTAATATTTACTATCAATTTATAATCCAGGGAGCGGGAAGTGCAGAATAAAATATCGCTGTGATGATTGTACGTTCTAGTATCAATTGTTTGGCGACAATAAAGTATAAAGTAGATAGTTGCATTAATGAGCAGGTGCACAGGTGAAGTGGCCGCTGGGTGCTTTGCATATGCCATAATCACACTTTAACCTCGAACTTTATTTGCTATGATTTTCATTTTTTTTCTCCTGTGTACATACATCTATGGATGCTTCCGGACACATCTTCAGTGATGTTCCTGGAATCATCGGGTGTTTCGGGTCTTTCAACGTCATACAGCCTCCTCCAGGTGACCCAGCCGGGGCTGATCAGACCCCAGCTTGTGTCCAGATGGCTAGCTACTTATGACTCCATGGCTCCCCTCTTTTGAGCCACCGCCATCTTGAGGCCCTCTCTGCCGCATCGGTGGTACTGCGGATGGCTCTCCTCTTCCCCTCTCCCTCGATGCCCAAAATGCTGAAGGCTCTAACTAAAGAACGGGCTGCGAATCCTCTACAACCAACCTCCACTGGGAGACACCTCGCTCTCCATCCAGCCTGCTGACAGTTGCTGACCAGTCCTGCGTACTTGGAGAGCTTCCTTTCAAAGGCCTCCTCCAAGCTATCTTCCCATGGGACTGTCAGCTCCAGCAGCACCACTTGCTTAGTAGGCTCAGACACTAGGACAATGTCTGGTCGCAGGGTGGTGTCTGCGATATGGTCGGGGAACTTCAGCTGCCCTTCGAGGTCCACCAACAGCTGCCAGTCCCTTGCAGAGGTCAGAATGCCTGCAGATGTTCTTTTAGCAGATATTGGCTGCTCCCCAGCTCTGACAAAGGCAATGGTCTGCTTGGAGGGTCAGGACCGCTTTGCCCATTCAACTCCTGCATTGACGGCTTCAGCGATGGTCTTCAGGACCTGATCGTACCTCCACCTGTACCGTCTCTCACCAAGTGCCCTTGCACAGCTGCTGAGGATGTGCTCCAGGGTTCCTCACTTGGAGCAGAGTGGGCACGCAGATGACTCTGCCTTGCCCCATGTGTGCAGGTTTGATGGGCTTGGAAGCAGATCGTACACTGCCTGGATGAGAAATTGGATGCGGTGTGGTTCGGCTTTCCAAAGATCAGCCCAGGTCACTTTCCTCTCAACCGCATTCTCCCATCTTGTCCAAGCTCCCTGTTACTTCGTTCCCACCACCTTGCAGGCTCTCATCTCCTCCACTACTGCCCTCACCTCCTCCTGAACTAGACGATGCCTTTCCTTCCCTCTGGTGTCCATTTGGGGAGTTGGAAAGGATCCTAGCCCAGCTCGGCCTCGTGTGACCACTCCCACCAGCCTCCTGTGACGCAGCCTCGCCTCTGCCTCCTGAACAGCTTCCTCTGCCCTGCACTTCCTGCCAGTCCTCACTTGGATCCCTGCGCTAGCCTCACTATTAATGAATTGTATTAATGACCGATGCAACTTCCAAACACACGTAGTACATGGCAAATAAGGTTGATCCCTGTTCAAAGCAGTGACCGATCAGACACAAGAAACTGCTCTTCACTGGACAGGAAGGTTCGACAGCGGTCAGTCAAAACTGCCCAACACATCACCGGCACCAGCCCACCCACCGTCACGGACACAGATACAGAAAGGTGCCGGGAAACAGGGTCAGTAACATCATGGAGGATCCCACCCACCCTACTCACGGACTGTCTGTCCCACTCCCGTCGGGGAGGAGGCTACGTAGCATCCACACCAGGACCAGCAGACTCAAAAACAGTGACTTTCCCCAAGCAGTGAGGCTGATCAACACCTCCACCCACTAACCCACCACTACTCATTCATTTCCTGTCAAGAGTTACATTATGTACAGGTGCCCCTGCGCACCGCTTCACGGACACACAATCTGTGTATACAAGCTATCTGAAGTATTTATATTTATTGTGTTTTTATTATTATTGTGTTCTTTATCTCATTGTGGTTTTTTTTTGTGCTGCATCGGATCTGGAGCAACAATTATTTAGCCCTCCTTTACACTGGCGTACTGGAAATGACATTAAGCAGTCTTGAACTGTTAAGTGCACAGGCGGACACCAGGAAGTGACTGAAAACCCACTTCAGAGTCAGAGCGTGAGAGCGAGACAGAACTAGCAATATTTCAACGCATAGCAACCCGACTGTCAGAATTAAATTAACATGGCCTTAAATTAGTGTTTCATGCCCATCTGGCAAAAGTAAGAATTTCAGGTTGTGTACTGCATACATCCTCTGACAATACACGGAACTGGTGAAATATTAGTGCAGCACGTGGGCTGATCAATTACATTAATTCAGGAGTCAGTGAAAACGGACTTCATGCCTCCTGTGTAATAGTGAAACATACATATAAATAACTTGTGCTAAAGCACAAGAGATTCTGCAGATGCTGGAAATCGAGAGAGACAGAGAGACAGAGAGACAGAGAGACTCACAAAATGGTGGACCAACTCAGCAGGTCAGGCAGCATCTACAGAGAGGAATGGACTGATAAAGGGCCCCAGCCCGAAAGAGTATCGACTGTTCTGCCCTTCCGGTGGGCTGCAGCCATTTTTTGTGAGGAGTTTATGGAGATTTGGCACGTCACCAAAGACACTCGCAAATTTCTACGGGTGTCCTGCAGATATACAAGATCAAAACAACCGGCAGAAAGCTGCGAGATCAGTCAGCTCCATCACTGGCATTATCCTCCTCAGCATCCAGGACTTCTTTGAGGAGCGAAGCCTCAAAAAGGCAGCATCCATCATTAAGGAGCCCCATCACCCAGGACGTGCCCTCTTCTCATTGCTACCATCAGGGAGGAAGTACGGGAGCCTGAAGACACACACTCAACGATTCAGGAACAGCTTCTTCCCCTCTGCCATCAGGGAGGGGTTACAGGATCCTGAAGGCACACACTCAACGATTCAGGAACAGCTTCTTCCCCTCTGCCATCAGGGAGGAGGTACAGGAGCCTGAAGACACACACTCAACGATTCAGGAACAGCTTCTTCCCCTCTGCCATCAGGGAGGAGGTACAGGAGCCTGAAGACACACACTCAACGATTCAGGAACAGCTTCTTCCCCTCTGCCATCAGGGAGGGGTTACAGGATCCTGAAGGCACACACTCAACGATTCAGGAACAGCTTCTTCCCCTCTGCCATCAGGGAGGAGGTACAGGAGCCTGAAGACACACACTCAACGATTCAGGAACAGCTTCTTCCCCTCTGCCATCAGGGAGGAGGTACAGGAGCCTGAAGACACACACTCAATGATTCAGGAACAGCTTCTTCCCCTCTGCCATCCGATTTCTGAATGGACATTGAACCCATGAACACTACCTCACTGCTTTTATCCCCTCTTTTTTTGCACTAGTTACTGAACTTTTTTAAAATATACAGTATATGCTTACTGTAATTTAGTTTTTATGAATATGTATTGCGATGTGCTGCTACCGCATAACAACAAATTTCACCATGCATGCCGCTGATATTAAACCTCATCCTAGTTCTCACTCATTTCCCTCCGCAGATGCCGCCTGACCTGCTGAGTTCTTAACCAATAACCATAAGACTTTAAGACACAGGAGCAGAATTAGGCCATTTGGCCCATCAAGTCTGCTGCGCCATTTCATCATGGCTGATCCATTTTCCCTCTCAGCCCCCATCTCCTGCCATCTCCCCATATCCCTTCATGCCCCGACCAGTCAAGAATCTATCGACCTCTGCCTTAAATATACCCAGTGTCTTGGCCTCCACAGCTGCCTGTGGCAGTGAATTCCACAGATTCTGTCCAAAGAAATTCCTCCTCATCCCCAATAGCGTCCCTCTATTCTGAGGCTGTATCCAATGACCTTCGACTACTCCACCTTAGGAAACTTCCTCTCTACATCCACTCTATCAAGGCCTTTCAATGTTCAGTAGGTTTCAATGAGGCCCACAGCCATCAAAGGCTCCTCATATGATAACCCTTTCATTCCTGAATCATTTTCATGAACCTCCTCTGAACGTTGTCCAATGTCAGCGCATCCTTTCCTGGATAAGGGGCTCAAAACTGCTCACAATACTCCATGTGAGGCCTCACCAGAGCCTTATAAAGACTCAACATTAACATCCTTGCTTTTGTGGTGCATAGTTCCCTGAAGGTGGAATCTCATGTGGACAGGGTGGTGAAGAAAGTTTTTGGTATGCTGGCCTTTATTAATCAGAGCATTGAGTATAGGAGTTGAGATGTAATGTTGAAATTGTACAAGGCATTGGTGAGGCCAAATTTGGAGTATTGTGTACAGTTCTGGTCACCGAATTATAGGAAAGGTGTCAACAAAATAGAGAGAGTACAGAGAAGATTTACTAGAATGTTACCTGGGTTTCATCTCCTAAGTTACAGAGAAAGGTTGAACAAGTTGGGTCTTTATTCTTCGGAGCGTAGAAGGTTGAGGGGGGACTTGATAGAGGTGTTTAAAATTATGAGGGGGAAAGATAGAGTTGACGTAGATAGGCTTTTTCCATTGAGACTGGGGGAGATTCAAACAAGAGGACATGAGTTGAGAGTTAGGGGGCAAAAGTTTATGGGTAACATGAGGGGGAACTTCTTTACTCAGAGAGTGGTAGCTGTGTGGAACGAGCTTCCAGCAGAAGTGGTTGAGGCAGGTTTGATGTTGTCATTTAAGGTTAAATTGGATAGATATATGGACAGGAAAGGAATGGAGGGTTATGGGCTGAGTGCAGGTCGGTGGGACGAGGTGAGAGTAAGAGTTCGGCATGGACTAGAGGGGCCGAGATGGCCTGTTTCTGTGCTGTAATTGTTATATGGTTAGCTAGTCCTCTTGAAATGAATACCAACATCGCATTTGCCTTTATCGCCACAGGGCTCAACCTGCAAACTAGCCTTTAAGGAATCCTGCACAAGGACTCCCAGATCCCATAGCACCTGCAATTTTTATATTTGTTCTCCATTTAGAAAATAATCTGCACTTTTATTTCTTCTACCAAAGTGCATGACCCATAACTGTCTCTACCCCTCCACCTATCTTCATATCGTCTGCCAGCTCTGCCACAAAGCTATCCAAGTCATTGACATATAACGTAAAAAGGAGCGGTCCCAATAAAAATCAGCAGGAAATCACATGCCGGTCAAAAGTCAAGGAATTACACATTTTGTTATACCAAAACTTTCCCAGAAATACTGCTGCTATGTTATGTTTTGGAGACGCGTATTGTATGGGAGAAGACTGTGCCTAGCATGTTGCTAATGCTTCCCACGCACAGTGCCTAGACTTCAGTAATACTCAATGGGACTCACAAAAAAGTTTGATAAAACTCCAACTGTGTTGTCTGCAAATATTTCAGGGGCCTGTCTCAGTGTTCAGAGTCTGGTACTTGGGGCCCTGCCTCTTGGGAGGTCAAATCTAAAGTCCAGATGGCCAGAGAACATTCAAAAAATTAAATCCAAGGACTGCAAATGCTGGGAAAACTTTCTTTCTAAAAAAAACAGAACAGAGAGTGCTGAAAACCCCCTGCAGGGGCAGCAGCATCTACAGAGAGAGGAAGAGCTGATACTTCACACCGAAGTTCCTTCCACCAGAAACGTGAACAGAATTAGACTGCTCAGCACATTGACTGTGCTCCATCATTCAATCCTGGCTGATTCCACACCCCATTCTCCCACCTTTTCCCTGCAACTCTTAACCAACATACCAATCAAGAACCTCTCGGTCTCTGCCTCCATTCTTCAGCACGGTAGTGAGTTCCCCAGATCCTCCACCCTCCAGCTAAAGAAATTCCTCCTCATCTCCATTCTAAAGGGAAGTCCTCTTATTTCAGCGGTTTCTGACTTTTTTTTTTAACGCCATTAACCGAGGGGTCCGTGGACCTTAGGTTAGGAACCTCTGTTGCATTCTAAGACCATTCCCTCTAGACCCAGAGTGCCCCACTTTTGGAATCATCTTCTCCACATCCACTTCCTCCAGGCTAATTGGTATCAGATAGGTTAAGGATGCATACAGCTCCTCTCCCTTCCCCTCACTGGGAAGGTCAGATCACAACCTGGTGCATCTAAAACCCTGCTATATGCCTCTGGTGAAGAGTAAACCTGCAACCTCGAGGACAGTGAGAAAATGGTCGGAGGAGGCTTACGAGGCGCTCCAGGGTTGTTTTGAGGTGACAGACTGGCAGGCACTCTGTGAGCCACATGGAGAGGATATTGATGGGTTCACAGAGTGCATCACTGATTACATCAGCTTCTGTGTGGACAGCAATGTTCTGACAAGAACTGTCCTTTGTTATTCAAATAACAATCCATGAGTAACAAAGGACATTAAGGACATCCTGAACACTAAAGAGAGGGTGTTTAGAGATGGAAATAGGGATCTGAGGGCAAAACAGAGGGACCTGAAAGCCAGGATCAGGGAGGCTAAAGACAGGTACAGGAGGAAGCTTGAGTGGAAGCTCCAGCAGAACAACATGAGAGTGGTCTGGAGGGGGACGAGGACCATCACTGAGTTCCGGCAAACTAGCAACAGAGGAGCTGAAGGCGGTGTGGACAGGGCCAATGAACTTAACCTGTTCTTTAACAGATTTGACATTGTGACCCCTGCCCATCTGACACATGAGCCATCTGTTGTCGGCCCCCAACCAACACATATTCCACTCTCTCCTCCTACCCCTCCTCACAGTCCCCCACCCTGCTCTCATGACTATACCCCTTCCCCACACGAAACCACCACGGTGGGCTTCACAGCTGAACAGGTGAGAAGACAGCTGAAATGTCTCAACCCAAGCAAGGCTGCAGGACTGGATGGTGTCAGGACCAGGGTACTCAAAGTCTTTCCCCCTCAGCTATGTGGAGTACTTCGCCATGTATTCAACCTGAGCCTGAGGCTCCGGAGGGTTCCTGTACTGTGGAAGACATCCTGCCTCGTCCCTGTGCCGAAGACACTGCGCCCCAGCGGCCTCAATGACTACAGACCGGTGGCATTGACCTCCCACATCATGAAGACCCTGGAGAGACTTGTTCTGGAGCTGCTCCGGCCTATGGTCAGGCCACACTTAGATCCCCTCCAGTTCGCCTACCAGCCCTGACTAGGAGTTGAGGATGCCATCGTCTACCTGCTGAACCGTGTCTACGCCCACCTGAACAAGCCAGTGAGCACTGTGAGGGTCATGTTTTTTGACTTCTCCAGTGCGTTCAACACCATCCGCCCTGCTCTGCTGGGGGAGAAGCTGACAGCGATGCAGGTGGATGCTTCCCTGGTGTCATGGATTCTTGACTACCTGACTGGCAGATCACAGTACGTGTGCTTGCAACACTGTGTGTCTGACAGAGTGATCAGCAGCACTGGGGCTCCACAGGGGACTGTCTTGTCTCCCTTTCTCTTCACCAGTTACACCTCAGACTTCAACTACTGCACAGAGTCTTGTCATCTTCAGAAGTTTTCGGATGACTCTGCCATAGTTGGATGCATCAGCAAGGGAGATGAAGCTGAGTACAGGGCTACGGTACGAAACTTTGTCACATGGTGTGAACAGAATTATCTGCAGCTTAATGTGAAAAAGACTAATGAGCTGGTGGTAGACCTGAGGAGAGCTAAGGCACCAGTGACCCCTGTTTCCATCCAGGGGGTCAGTGTGGACATGGTGGAGGATTACAAATACCTGAGGATACGAAATTGACGATAAACTGGACTGGTCAAAGAACCCTGAAGCTGTCTAGAAGAAGGGTCAGAGCCATCTCTATTTCCTGAGGAGACTGAGGTCCTTTAACATCTGCCGGACGATGCTGAGGATGTTCTACGAGTCTGTGGTGGCCAGTGCTATCATGTTTGTTGTCGTGTGCTGGGGCAGCAGGCTGAGGGTAGCAGACACCAACAGAATCAACAAACTCATTCGTAAGGCCAGTGATGTTGTGGGGATGGAACTGGACTCTCTGACAGCGGTGTCTGAAAAGAGGATGCTGTCTAAGTTGCATGCCATCTTGGACAATGTCTCCCATCCACTACATAATGTACTGGGTGGGCACAGGAGTACATTCAGCCAGAGACTCATTCCACCAAGATGCAGCACAGAGTGTCATAGGAAGTCATTCCTGCCTGTGGCCATCAAACTTTACAACTCCTCCCTTGGAGGGTCAGACACCCTGAGCCAATAGGCTGGTCCTGGACTTATTTCCTGACGTAATTTACATATTACTATTTAACTATTTATGGTTCTATTACTATTTAATTATTTATGGTGCAACTGTAATGAAAACCTATTTCTCCCGGGATCAATAAAGCATGACTATGACTGAGGTTCCAATGAGATTTTCAGCACCGCCCCCCCACCCCCTTTCTGAGTTCCATTGAGTACAGGTCGGAGACATCAAACACTCCTCATACAGTAAGTCCGCCATTCCTGTGACCTTTGTCGCAAACCTCCTCTGGGTGCTTTCCAGGGCCAGGACACCCTTCCCTAGCTGTGAGGCCCAAAGAATGGCTTACGACATTTCAGATCCCACTTCCAGCTTGATAAGCCTCTGGTTAGACCACACTTGGAGAACTGGTTCCCACTTTATAGGAGGGATGTGGAATTTTTCAAGAGTCCACGAATAACACTGGACAACGAAGATTTTGCTCCCTGAATACCTTCAGGTGTATCTTATGAATTTTTAAGCTACTGATCATGAAAATCACCATGAAATTTCCCTATCACGCAACATTTTTTAAATAAACTTGTGTTTATTATTTCAATTCATAATTCAAGTCAATTAAAATGTTGCCTACAATGTAAGCTGGAAAGTTTCCTATCTTGTCCAGGCATGCTTTGGCATGCTTAGGCTGCTGCATGGCAGGACAGGTTTTAGTAATAATTATTGGGTTCAGGACTGTAAGGATGGAATTTACTATCACCAGGCACAAAAATTTCTATGAAGGATTTTGATATTTGAGACAGATGCTTCCCAGAATAACTGTTGCCAAGATTAAGGAAAGCACTTTTGTTGGTCCACAAATCAAACAGGTCATCAATGACAGGCAATTTGCGGAATTTCTAGTGGGACAGGAGAAAATCACACGGAAGGCATTCAAGGAAGTTGTTGAAATTTTTCTTGGCATCTACAGAGCATGAAATTACATGCAGCTGGTTGAAGCAGAAATCCTGCTTCGGGTTTAATTCGGAGAAGGAAGTCTGAGGATCGGAGCGGGAGTGCGGGGGAAGCCATTTTTGAATTTTTCGGTTTTATTATCATCGGCGTTCAGAGAGGCGGGACTGCGCAGGCGTGTAAGCCGGGCAGTGAAGCACAGAAGATTTAAAAGGAACAGAGCCTTATACAGCGGGCAGCGGAGTTTGCGGGCTGCGGAGAGAGCCGGGAGCAGAGTGAAGGCTTAAGGGCTTCGGCTCAACGGGCTTAGGCAGTAACGGGCGAGGCGAGGAAGGTTCGGTATTTATTTTTTGTTGTTATTTGAGGAGAGGGGCAGTATGAGTGTGAGGGCAGTTTGTTGTTCTCGGTGCCGGATGTGGGAGGTCGTGGAATCTCCAGGCCTCCCGGACATCCACATCTGCACCAGGTGCACTGAGATGCAGCTCCTAAGATACTGCGTTAGGGAACTGGAGCTGCAGCTCGATGACCTTCATCTGGTCAGGGAAAGTGAGGAGTTGATAGAGAGGAGTTACAGGCAGGTGGTCACACCGGGGCCACGGGAGGCAGACAAGTGGGTCACGGCTAGGAGGGGGAAGAGGAAGGGTCAGGTAATAGGGAGTACCCCGGTGGCTGTGCCCCTTAACAATAGGTACTCCTGTTTGAGTACTGTTGGGGGGCACAGCTTACCCAGGGGAAGCGACAGTGGCCGTGCCTCCGGCACAGAGTCTGGCCCTGTAGCTCAGAAGGGTAGGGCAAGGAAGAGGGGGGCAGTTGTGATAGGGGACTCGATAGTAAGGGGGTCAGATAGGCGATTCTGTGGACGCAGTCCAGAGACCCGGATGGTAGTTTGCCTCCCTGGTGCCAGGGTCCGGGATATTTCTGATCGTGTCCAAGATATCCTGAAGTGAGAGGGAGAGGAGCCAGAGGTCGTGGTACATATAGGTACCGATGACATAGGTAGGAAAAGGGAAGAGGTCCTGAAAGGAGAATATTGGGAGTTAGGAAGGGAGTTGAGAAAAAGGACTGCAAAGGTAGTAATCTCGGGATTTCTGCCTGTGCCACGCGACAGTGAGAGTAGGAATGTGATGAGGTGGAGGATAAATGTGTGGCTGAGGGATTGGAGCAGGGGGCAGGGATTCAAGTTTTTGGATCATTGGGACCTCTTTTGGCGCAGGCGTGACCTGTACAAAAAGGACGGGTCACACTTGAATCCTAGGGGGACCAATATCCTGGCGGGGAGATTTGCGAGGGCTACTGAGGTGACTTTAAACTAGAATGGTTGGGGGCGGGGGGTGTGAATCAAATTAAAGAGACTAGGAGAGAGGAGGTTAGTTCACAACAAGGGGATGGGAACAAGTGCAGAGAGACAGAGGGGTGTAAAATGAGGGTAGAAGCAAAAAGTAGTAAGGTGAAAAGTAAAAGTGACAGATCAGCAAATCCAGGGCAAAATCAAAAAGGGCCACTTTTCAACATAATTGTATAAGGGCTAAGAGTGTTGTAAAAGCAAGCCTGAAGGCTTTGTGTGTCAATGCAAGGAGCATTTGTAACAAGGTGCATGAATTAAAAGTGCAGATTGTTATTAATGAATATGATATAGTTGGGATCACAGAGACATGGCTCCAGGGTGACCAAGGATGGGAGCTCAACATTCAGGGATATTCAATATTCAGGAAGGATAGACATGAAAGAAAAGGAGGTGGGGTAGCATTGCTGGTTAGAGAGGAGATTAACGCAATAGAAAGGAAGGACATAAGCCGGGAAGATGTGGAATCGATATGGGTAGAGCTGCGTAACACTAAGGGGCAGAAGACGCTGGTGGGAGTTGTGTACAGGCCACCTAACAGTAGCAGTGAGGTTGGAGATGGTATTAAACAGGAAATTAGAAATGTGTGCAATAAAGGAACAGCAGTTATAATGGGTGACTTCAATCTACATGTAGATTGGCTGAACCAAATTGGTAAGGGTGCTGAGGAAGAGGATTTCTTGGAATGTATGTGGGATGGTTTTCTGAACCAACATGTCAAGGAACCAACCAGAGAGCAGGCTATTCTAGACTGGGTATTGAGCAATGAGGAAGGGTTAATTAGCAATCTTGTCGTGAGAGGCCTCTTGGGTAAGAGTGACCATAATATGATGGAATTCTTCATTAAGATGGAGAGTGACATAGTTAATTCAGAAACCAAGGTTCTGAACTTAAAGAAGGGTAACTTTGAAGGTATGAGACGCGAATTAGCTAAGATAGACTGGCAAATGATACTTAAAGGGTTGACGGTGGATATGCTATGGCAAGCATTTAAAGATCACATGGATGAACTGCAACAATTGTTCATCGCAGTTTGGCGAAAGAATAAACCAGGGAAGGTAGTGCACCCGTGGCTGACAAGGGAAATTAGAGATAGTATCAATTCCAAAGAAGAAGCATACAAATTAGCCCAAAAAAGCAGCACACCTGAGGACTGGGAGAAATTCAGAGTCCAGCAGAGGAGGACAAAGGGCTTAATTAGGAAAGAGAAAAAAGTTAATGAGAGAAAACTGGCAGGGAACATAAAAACTGACTGTAAAAGCTTTTATAGGTATGTGAAAAGAAAAAGATTGGTTAAGACAAATGTAGGTCCCCTACAGACAGAAACAGGTGAATTGATTATGGGGAGCAAGGACATGGCAGACCAACTGAATAATTACTTTGGTTCTGTCTTTACTAAGGAGGACATAAATAATCTTCCAGAAATAGTAGGGGACAGAGGGTCCAGTGAGATGGAGGAACTGAGGGAAATACATGTTAGTAGCGAAGTGGTGTTAGGTAAATTGAAGGGATTGAAGGCAGATAAATCCCCAGGGCCAGATGGTCTGTATCCCAGAGTGCTTAAGGAAGTAGCCCAAGAAATAGTGGATGCATTAGTGATAATTTTTCAAAACTCTTTAGATTCTGGATTAGTTCCTGAGGATTGGAGAGTGGCTAATGTAACCCTGTTTTTTAAAAAAGGAGGGAGAGAGAAACTGGGGAACTATAGACTGGTTAGCCTAACATCTGTGGTGGGGAAACTGCTAGAGTCAGTTATCAAAGATGTGATAACAGCACATTTGGAAAGCGGTGAAATCATCGGACAAAGTCAGCATGGATTTGTGAAAGGAAAATCATGTCTGACGTTTCTCAGAATTTTGAGGATATAACTAGTAGAGTGGATAGGGGAGAACCAGTGGATGTGGTATATTTGGATTTTCAAAAGGCTTTTGACAAGGTCCCACACAGGAGATTAGTGTGCAAACTTAAAGCACACGGTACTGGGGGTAAGGTATTGATGTGGATAGAGAATTGGTTGGCAGACAGGAAGCAAAGAGTGGAAATAAACGGGACCTTTTCCGAGTGGCAGGCAGTGACTAGCGGGGTACCGCAAGGCTCAGTGCTGGGACCCCAGTTGTTTACAATATATATTAATGACTTAGATGAGGGAATTAAATGCAGCATCTCCAAGTTTGCGGATGACACAAAGCTGGGCGACAGTGTTAGCTGTGAGGAGGATGGTAAGAGGATGCAGGGTGACTTGGATAGGTTAGGTGAGTGGGCAAATTCATGACAGATGCCATTTTATGTGGATAAATGTGAGGTTATCCACTTTGGTGGCAAAAACAGGAAAACAGATTATTATCTGAATGGTGGCCGATTCAGAAAAGGGGAGGTGCAGCGAGACCTGGGTGTCATTATACACCAGTCATTGAAAGTGGGCATGCAGGTACAGCAGGCGGTGAAAAAGGCGAATGGTATGCTGGCATTTATAGCGAGAGGATTCGAGTACAGGAGCAGGGAGGTACTACTGCAGTTGTACAAGGCCTTGGTGAGACCACACCTGGAGTATTGTGTCAGTTTTGGTCCCCTAATCTGAGGAAAGACATTCTTGCCATAGAGGGAGTACAAAGAAGGTTCACCAGATTGATTCCTGGGATGGCAGGACTTTCACATGAAGAAAGACTGGATCGACTAGGCTTATACTCTCTGGAATTTAGAAGATTGAGGGAGGATCTTATTGAAACGTGCAAAATCCTAAAAGGATTGGACAGGCTAGATGCAGGAAGATTGTTCCCGATGTTGGGGAAGTCCAGAACGAGGGGTCACAGTTTGAGGATAAAGGGGAAGCCTTTTAGGACCGAGATTAGGAAAAACTTCTTCTCACAGAGAGTGGTGAATCTGTGGAATTCTCTGCCACAGGAAACTGTTGAGGCCAGTTCATTGGCTATATTTAAGAGGGGAGTTAGATATGGCCCTTGTGGCTAAAGGGATCAGGGGGTATGGAGGGAAGGCTGGTACAGGGTTCTGAGTTGGATGATCAGCCATGATCATACTGAATGGCGGTGCAGGCTTGAAGGGCCGAATGGCCTACTCCTGCACCTATTTTCTATGTTCTATGTTTAAAGTATGCTTCAAGCATATAAAACCATGAAATGCAACATATCACTAGAGATTCATTTTCGGCATTCCCCATTTAGACTTCTTCCCCTGCAAATCTTGGTGCTGTCAGGGACGAGCACGGTGAAAGGTTTCACCAGGACATTGTGGTCATGGAGAAAAGATACCTGGGCAACTGGAATCCATTAATGCTGGTGAATTATTGTTGGACACTTAAGCGAGGAGCCTCAGACACTGAGTACAAATGAAAAGCAGCAACAAAATATTTGTAACTTAGTTGAACTATTGCAAAGCATCAGCACCATTATGCAATTAAACACATTATATTCAATAAAAGTTAATTTGTTGTTTCTCCAAATTCCTACGTGATACAAGTAGTCTGAAATTATATTTGTGTTTATCTTCAAGCAGTCTATCATAAACAAAGAAAAACTCTGAGGAAGCAACACTTTTGAAAGAATTTGTTGTCCAGTGATATTTACCAGGCATGAATATAGTTTTCTCCTTTCAGTGAACAAAATCCCTCCTCTTCCTCCCCTCTTCTTCTATTTCCCACTCTGTCCTCCAACCTCTTCTCACCTGCCCATCACCTCCCAATGGGTCCCTTTCTCCTATGGTCCATTCTCGTCTCCAGCCCTTCATCTTTCTCTCCCACCTGACTTCACCTAACACCTTCTAGCTAGCCTCCTTCCCCTTCTTCCACACCCCTCCCACCTTTTTTATTCTGTCGTCCTCCCCCTTCCTTTCCAGTCCTCAAAAAAAAAAGTCCTCAGCCCGCAACGTCAACTGTTTATTCCTCTCCGTAGATGCTGCCCGACCTGCTGAGTTCCTCTTGCACTTTGCGTGTGTTGCCAGGACACTGCTTGGGTTAGAGAGGATAGGCTGAGCAAGCCTGGGCTTTGCTCTTTGGAGAGGAGGACCAGAGGTGACGTGATGGAGATGTGCAAGAGGGATGGATAGAATGGACGGCCAGAGACCTTTTCCCCCAGGGTGGAAATGGCTGGCACAAGGGGGCACAATTGAAGGGGGACTGGAGGGAAGTATAGGGGGCATGCCAGAAGTAGCTCTTTTGTTTTAATACAGTATATCCATACATAGAATAGACAACAGGCTCTTTGGCCCATCTAGTCCATGCCAAACCATTAATCTGGCTTGTCCCCGTTGAACTGCAGCCAAACAATAGCCTTCCCATCCATGTACCCAACCCAAACTTCTCTTCAGTGTTGAAAACCAGACCTGCCTCCACCCCTCCTGCCGGCCCTCATTCCAACATGGGGCAACGAGGGAGGGAAAGGTTCCATCGTGGGACCGAGCCTCCCCAGATTCCAGGACACCTTCTAAAGGAAATTCCCTCCAAAAATAGAGGAGGTCCATTGTTAAGGACCCCCCCCCCCCACTGAAACCACCCAGGATGTGCCTCTTCTTACTGTTACCATCAGGGAGGAGGTACAGGAGCCTGAAGACACACACTCAACGATTCAGGAACAGCTTCTTCCCCTCTGCCATCAGGGAGGAGGTACAGGAGCCTGAAGACACACACTCAACGATTCAGGAACAACTTCTTCCCCTCTGCCATCAGGGAGGAGGTACAGCAGCCGGAAGACACACACTCAGTGATTCAGGAACAGCTTCTTCCCCTCTGCCATCAGGGAGGAGGTA